>NC_059342.1:48239423-48542884 GCF_018350155.1 Leopardus geoffroyi
ATCAGAGTTATCCAAAAAAATAGAATGAATATATATATATATATATATATATGTATATGTGAATATATATGTATATGTGAATATATGTGTGTATATAAAATATACATATTCTGCATAGAACATATGCTATGTGTACAATTGTATTGTTATATGTCTCTGGAGAATCCTTACTGATAGGTGCTAGATAAGGATGTGTGTGTGGACGTGGACACGGATGTGAGTATAGGTGCGTGTGTGTGTGTGTGTGTGTGTGTGTATGTGTGTATGTATCCAATTGATTCTGTTTAGAACCACACACACAACATACACTTATATATAAGTTATGGGAATTGCTTCACATGATTATGGAGCCTGTTTGCAAGCTGGAGAACCAGGTAAGTCAGTGCTGTAATTCAGTCTCAGTTTAGAACCAGGAGTAGTGATGTCTGAGGTCAGGAGAAGATTGATGTTATAACTCAAGCAGAGAGAGTACATTTTCTCTTCCTCCACCTCTTTGTTTTATTCAGGTGATGCCTAACTGCATTAGTGAGGGCAGTCTTGTTTACTTAGTTTACTCATTCAAATGCTAATATTTTCTGGAAACACTCCCAGAGACATACCCAGAGATAATGTTTTATCAGCTATCTGGATGTCCCTTAGTCTAATCAAGCTGACATATAAAATAAGCTATCATAAAGATCATGTTGCTAAAATCACTTATCCTATAACACTCTTAGAGGGTTTGCCTCCCTCATGGAATCTTGACTGATGTAATGTATAATTATTTTGCTCTGATACTAAGGTGGTGGAGAAAACTCCATTCTGTCAACAGCCACCATATTTCATTGCTTTTCTTTGGATCAAAATTCCTTGAATGAGTTGTCTATACTTGCTTTCTTCAAACTGTCTTTCTGTCTTAACTCACTCTGACCGAACTTTAATCTTTGTCACTGCATGGAAATAACTGAATAAAGGCAAAAAGTGATATCTACATTTTTGAGCCAAATGGCCAATTTTCAGTCCTGTGTTACTTGAACTATCAGCAGCTTTTACCTGCTTGGCACATTGCTTCACTTATCTTCTAGGATGCCACACTTATTTTTGGTTTTTCTCTTACTGGTTGCTAACCCTTAGTTTCCTTCCCTGGTTTCTTCTTTTTTAAAAATGTATTTTGAGAGAGAGAAAGAGGGCAGGGGAGGGGCAGAGAGAGAGAAGGAGAGAGAATCCCAAGCAGATTCCACACTATCAGCACGGAGCTTGAAGTGAGTCTTGAATTCAGGAATCCTGACCTAAGCCGAAATGAAGAGTCAGATGCTTAAAGAACTGAGCCACCCAGGTGGCCCTCCTGGTTTCTTCTTTATGCTCCCTTAATATTTGAATATCACAGAGTTCAATCCTTGGTCCTCTTCCCTTCTTTATGGGCATTCTGTTAGTGATCTAATCTTGTCTCATTACTAACTACTTACAAATATGCCCAAATTTATAAATCCTACCCAGAATGTCTCAAAATCCAGACTATTGTATCTAACTGCATGTTTAACATGCACTGGAATGAACATCCAGTTCCACTGGAATAACTAATAATTCTCTCAAAATCTGCATATCTCAAACTCCTATTTGAACTTTGATGTGATGGCAGCTCTGTCCTTCCTGTTACTCTGTCCAAAAAGGTGTAGTCATCCTAACTAATCACTTTTCCTCACATCCCAAAATACCAGCAATTGTGTTGACTCTGCCTTCAGAATCTATCTAGAATCCAAACATAAACCCCATAGCTACTTTCTGACTGAGCCACCATCCATTCACCCATAGTTACTGCAATAGCCTTCTGACTATACTTTTTGCCTCAAAATTTGTCTACCTGTGTCTTATAAACACAAAAGCCACCTGATCCTTCAAAAACGTAAGGTGTACCATTGATTTCCTACTCAAAATTCTATACTTCCTTTCCATTTTCATTCAAAATAGAGCTAAAATTCTTAAAATAGCTCACAAGACACTAGATATTCTAGGGCTCACTCACCTTTCTCCTTGCCCTCATGTCCTCCTCCTCTTCTGTGTTTCAACATTTGCTTCTTTGCTGTCCCTCAATCATGATACTTTGTGGCTTTTGATGCCACTGATACTCAGTCCCATATTCCCCATATGCACTTGGTTAACTCCATCACATCCTTGAAATATTTACTCAAGTCCAATGTTATTAGTAAAGCATACTCTGACAAACATATCTAATACTATAAGCTCTCTCTACCTCTACCCTGACACTCTACCTACCCCCATCAAACTACTCCATTTATCTTCTTTTATGTAGCACTTATCACTGTTAATACAAGATACATTTTACTTAATTATTAGACTTGTTCATTTTCTGCCTAAACCAACTAAACATCAAGTTCCATTTGGGTAGTCTTTATCTTTTTTGGTTATTGATGTATGCCAAATGCTTAGGATGGCGCCTGGATCTAGTAGACACTCAACAAAAGTATTCCTTGAGATTTTTATTAAAAGATTCTCAATTATAACACCCTATGGATACTAGCCTGAATATTATTTTCCTGGCATGTAAGAGATGTAATACAGTCATACCTTCAGGATATTTTGCTTTATGAGTCATAAAATTGTCTTCTACATAATTTAGGAGTTCTTTGATGTTGCTTGTTTGTCACTACTGTTTATCCTCACCCCAGAAAAATACAGGAGAGTTGGAACTCCCCTTTGAACATGAGAACAATTTAGAGTGTACAAAGTGTTGCCTTAGTTTTTCATTGTCAGTCTCACCTTTCATACTACTGCTTGAAGATAGCCGTTGTCATTTTTTTCTTTAGGTTTTATTCCTTGCATTTTTATGGTAATTTTTTTTAACCATTTCACTCTTCATTGTCAAGTTCTATCTCCCTGACACTGTAAATACTTTTGATGTATAATATACTCTCTTGCCATTCTCTTGGTTGACATTCCAGTAATGGAATGAACCCTCCAAGTTCTGGTTATGCCCACTGGGTTATGACCTCCTCTCAGTGTAAGCACTTTTAATTTTCTCAGCTGTGTGCCATATGCCATACATTTGTGCTTTGCCACTTCAGCCGATGCCTAACATTTGTCTCTCAATGCAGGAAAAATTGCGATCTGTGCTATTTTAGACCTAGGAAATATATCACTGTATATTTGGGTTAAATATTTGTGACCTATTTTACCTAAAGAAAAGCCATTTTAATATTTCTAAATTTTTGGATGATAAGAGAAGAATAATGTAAAAAATGAGTTTTAGTCATTAAACTAAAATGAGAAACTAGGCATATTTAAAATGTTTCTTAAATATGATTTTTATAGCAAATATTTCCTGAATATTTCCTCCATTCTAAAAATGGAGGTAGAAATTATTTTAAAAGGCCAATTTTTAGAGAAGAGGTGTTAAACTCTAGTACTAGATATGGACTGTAATAACTTTATAGCGGACTACTTTTATAGTTTCAAATTTTTAATGGGCCACTTTTCAGCCTTAACAATGGCTGGGTATGTCTCACATTTTATAATCCAGGAGTGCCAAGTTGTTCTTAGTTCTTCTAGCATATCAAACAGTTTTGTGCCAGACATTGTTCCTTGTACATGAATTATCCTTTCTGAATCTGACCACAATTACCCCCACTGTGTCTTTTTAGCACCTACTTCTCTTTTTAAACTTAGCTCAAGTATTAACTCTTTTCTGAATCCTACCTGGAAGAAATAACCACTTTTTTCTTAAAATGTAATATAACTATTTTATCCTAATATCCATACAAGACATTGCCACTTACTTATATACATGTCCTTTTCTCCTACCAGACTAAATCTTTTAAAGGAAATAATAATACATTATTAGTCCTGATATGTCCAGAACATACCATACTGAGGATATGTCGTAATTACTTAATTTTCAGGTGGTTGAGAAAATGGCTAAATGGGGAAATGGACATAACAATAAGTTGAGCTCTCTGGGTTGCATAAAGCAGATTAGATGTGATTGATTAAAATTATCTCTGGCTTTTGATAAAGTACATAAGTAAACAAAAAATGGTAGTGGCTATTTAAAGTAAATCTAATGACCTATTTAAAAAGAAAATAGGGAAACCATGGTGTTTCATCATTATGTTCTGAGGTCTAAAAAAAAAAAAAAAAAAAAAAGGAAAGGAAGGAAGGAAGAAAGGAAGGAAGAAAATGCCAAGAAATCATAACCTAATAAACTAGGCAAACTTTTAGTTCAATGGAAACTAACTAGAAGGTTTCTAGTCTTTTACCACCAGCAGCTCATCAGTTTCTGTATCCATTCTGAGACTAACCTTCCAGAACAAAAACAACAGAGAAGGGGATAGGTGAAACCTGTGGCATACTTGGGTGCTTAGTCACATATGGAGAAGCGAGAAACAAGGATGGGATGAAGAGAGCTGGGACTATGTGTGCCAGGAAAGGTCTTCATGCTATGTGCTGCTGAGAGATGTAGCCAACTGCATCTTACTCACTAGCGTTGAGAAAATGGCAACTTTGAGCAAGAAAAGATCCAATTTTAGTCCTGTGAAACTAAAGTTGATGAATGTTTGTTAGGTATCACAAATTGCACTAGATGCTCTGCAAGGCAACTTGATGTTCAGATGAGAAGTGAGAAGGGGAAGCCATCAGAAGGTCTCCCATGTGGAGAGTAAAGTGGACCAATGACGCTTCACCCACACTGTTGGCGTGAAACTATGGACTGACACAGATTTTGCCCATTCAAAAGGATGGGGACAGAGCCTAAAAAAGAAAAAAAAAACCCATATGGCAACAAAAGAGAAAAAGAACATTTCCCTGAAGACATAGAAAAAGCAAATATCCAAAAATGACTTTCTATGGGAAGCAGATGGAGACTTAAGGAGACATCTGCGTGGTGACATCTAAAATATGGAGTAGACAAGAATCATGGATGAGAAGCAACTTGAGCATCACTATATAAATCTTCACTCTTTTCCAAATCACTATCAAATGAACAAAAGAATATAAAAACAGAAGGAAAATGCAGCATTTTTGATGGAAAATATGGGAAGATGCCATCCATATGTCAGAAACCTCAATGAGACAATGTTAGATGAAACCAATGGGGAATTCCTTACAAACCTTTTCTAGAGAAAGTAGGATGGAATTAGAAGAATTAAAGATGATCGGTAAAGAAACTAATACATCTCTAGTCTGTTACATTAAGACTATAGTTGAAGGCAGACTGTGGGATAGGAGAGAAATCAGTTAGAAATTCTTTACTAATGTAGATTAATCAAATTCACAATCCAGCTACTCTGGAAAAAGAAGAGCAAGAAAGCCTGTTTTAAACAGAATGGTTACAGGGTATCTCCAGACATGGAAGGAATAGGGGTGGGAGAACAGCAGTCTTAGAAAGGAGGAGAGTTGCACCATGTGGAAAATGGAGAATAGACCAAAGAAAAATAATTTAAAAGTTATCCCCTCTCACAGGAGATTCGCCAATGACACCCTGACTATCATGGCTTTACATGAGGCAATTAGATCACAAAAGGGGTAATATAAAATGAAACCACGTTTTAGTCTGAGATCTGAAAAGAGCTTTAAATAGCTTCCAAGAAAACGCTAAGAAAATCAAAGTAAAATACATGTTCGCAACTCTTGGTCAATGATGTGCCTTCTCTTCAATTATGTATAAACAAAATTTAGAAAAAAACACTGAAAGGAATACTTTATATATAAAAGAAGATAGATATAATGTCTGAAGTAGAGGAAGGCCATAGTTGTGAGGAAAAAATACTGGAATAAATACTTTTTAAAGAAACTTATAGTGTACTCTTATATAATTCAAAGGAATGTGGACTCTGATGGAACTCAGAGCCAGACAAAACTACAATAGCAGAATGAATGACTGAAATAGAAACAAAGATCACAAAATCAGACAAGTTACATGTGGAAAAAGGTAAGAAGCTTTTAGAGACCTTTGCATAAGGAAAGGAATAAAGAGATAAACTGGAGAGACTGGGAAAGGGATAGATAATAAAGATCCAAAACATGCGCAATTATTTTACTCTGGAGAATAAGTCAAATTAAAATTGTAGAATGAATACACAAATACATATAAAAAACTCTGACCCTGAATTTGAAAGTAGCTTATCATATGGTAGGAGGTATTGATTTGTGAAAAAAGTACTCACACTTCAACCTACTTTGTTGAAATATGTAGATTTCTATCTTTTTCTTTTTAAAATTCATCCTAATACTCATCCAGGCAGAAAAAGAAATCAACCAAGGAAAAGAAGTAAGATTTGCAGATTTGTTCTAATACCAATTGAAATGTGACAGGTGACAAATAATATAAAGAATTGAAGGAGTAGTGCTGTAAACAGCGATTAAGAATACATAATTAAGGTGTCATTTATATGTTTACAGTATAAGAACATTTATAAAACACGTAAGCCATTTCTTTTTAGTGTTTGTAGGCACATTGTTAACAACTGCAATGTTAAATGAAAATAATAATGAATTAGAGTGAATTATTACAATTAGGGTTACTTAACATATTTACAAGTAATTATGGAAGACAGTTTATAAAATAATACTAACAGTAAGTACTTTAAAATTCCAGGTTATATTCTCTGTTCTCTGCAAAAAAAGGGAGGTGGAGCAGTAGAGAGAAAGGAGGGCAGAGTTCAAATACATTCCTGTTTGTATTTGGTTATATTTGGTTATATTCTGGTAATTCCAAAGTGCATGTTTTATTGTTGGTGAGGATTGGAAATGCATTCAGTGAAGTACACAAAAATATCAATGGTATATATTGGTAGAATTATAGATGATTCGTGCCTGTTGTATATTAGTAGAGTAAATTGAGGGGAACCCTCCCTAACACTGCTGAATAGATACTGTTTGTGTCCCATATCTTCTTGGCCTATGGCTGGGTTCACCATATCTGCCATGGACAGTCCCCACACACATGCTGACAGCTTTCCACCACAAATACCCTTGTATCTCATCCTTTTCCACCTTTGCCCGAGGATTTTCTCTGGAACTACAGGAACTTTCTCAGCCTGCTCCTGAGATAGCTCAAGAGTGCCAGGAATTTAATACCCTCAGAATTGACCACCATCCAATGAGTGCTGGGAATCAGCAGGTAAAGTTCCTGGCTTCCTTAGCTTTCAGTAGAACAATCTTTGTAAATATTCCTCAGGATTTTCAGTAAGATTGATCTTCAGTTACTAACACTGCTACTACCTGCATCCATGTGATTCTTAGTGCCTAAAACAACAAGAAACTATTCCCAGTTTCACTTTCTCATTTCCTTACTTGTACTTTCTGTGATAACCTACTAATTAAACTTGATTCAATGGTACTTTGGGGGAATCTAAGATATAGAAAATAAGATATGACAATCAAGAAAGCATTAAGAAATATGATGAAAAATAAATTCAAGTATTTTGACAAAGAACAGGAATATATTATATTCTCCAACAGAAAATAAGAGCTTCAGCTTGAAACAAAACAAAACAACCCTCTTCCCCACAAAATCCAAAACAAAACAAAACCCTGAAAGAAAAAAACCCAAAACAACAACAAAAAATAAGACTTTCAGTTTGGATTGAATCTCACATTGTGTATGAAAGCGAACTAAAACCATTTGACCAAAGTAGGTTAACTATAAAAGAATAGGCAAATTATGAGTCAAATACAAGGCAAATAAGTATATAGTGAAATCAATAACAAAGAAAGCATAAAATCATCCTATGTAAAGATTATTATTTAAGTGTAAAAGATTGATATAAGACACTATAAATTTCAATAGCTTATCACTATTATAAAGAAAAGAATTTACAACTTTAAACAATGTGAAGGAAATCATTAGTATAAAAGATGAACAAAAAAGCTGAAAAGCAGAAAAATGAGAAATGATAATGAAAACTGAAGGATGACTTCTTAAAAATAGGTAAAACTTTTCCTAATCATTAAAAAATATTAAAATATATCACGCTGAGTGTGGAGCTTGCTTGGGATTCTTTCCCTCTCTGCCCCTCCCCCTCACATGCACCTGTGTGTGCTCTCTCTCTCTCAAGATAAATAAAACATTAAAGAAATTAAAAATCAACAGAACTCAATTTGGAACTCGTACTGTAACAGATTATAATTTCTGGGAGACAGAAATAACCAAACTTATGTCAAAATGAATGTGGAAGCCTTATCAGAATAAAAAGGTAAATACAGGGGCACCTGGGTGGCGCAGTCGGTTAAGCGCCCGACTTCAGCCAGGTCACCATCTCGCGGTCCGGGAGTTCGAGCCCCGCGTCAGGCTCTGGGCTGATGGCTCGGAGCCTGGAGCCTGTTTCCGATTGTGTGTCTCCCTCTCTCTCTGCCCCTCCCCCGTTCATGCTCTGCCTCTCTCTGTCCCAAAAATGAATAAACGTTGAAAAAAAAAAAAAAAGGTAAATACAAATTGAGGAAATTATCAAAGAAATCTCACCATAACTGCAAAAGCCAACAAAAGAAATGAAAAGCCAAAACTACGGATTCATTCGACCCGTTGTAAAAGGGGTAAACTATCAAATGATAGACTTGCAAACTTAACAGCATATTGACCTTTGAATATGTTAGAAATAAAATAATACTCTTCTATCAAACTTAGTAATATTAAAAGAAACAAGGAGAAATATTTATCATTTTCTTGAATGATTCCAAGAGGACATTTAGTAAAATTCTGTATTCATCTCATTAAAAATAAAACCTCTTAAGAAAGTAGGAATAGAAGGATATTTCCTTGATAGGGTAATTTTTTTGTCAAACCATCAGCTAAGAGATTCTTAACAATGAAACACTAAAGAAACCCCCATTAAATCAAGTTGATGACAAAAGTTCCAGCTGATAAAATTATTATTTAATACTGTTCTACTTAAATCAATAAAACAGGAAAAGCCTGAGTACATGTTAGGAAAATGAAGGTAAAATTACCATTATTAGAACACAATTTGGTTATTACCTGGATATCTAAGAAAACTGAACAGTTAGTACAAATTGTTTTTGAGTTTTCTGACAATAAAATTAGTGTATAAAAACCAGTAATTTTTCTGTATAGCATATTGGTTAAGAGCATAGTCTTGGAATCAGACCAATAAGGATCTGAATTTTAGTTTTTGGATAATTTGAGAGCAATTGCTTCAAACTTATTCTAAATTGCAGTTTATTCTGTGTAAAATTGTGCCAATAATGCCTACCTCACAGGATTACACGATAAAAAAAAATGAGTTAATGTCTGTTAAGCCAGTAGCAAAGAGTAAGTGCTCAATTAATAGTAGCTACATGTTTTCCATTGAGAAATGTAAATTTAGGTATATGTCTGGGAAATTTACAGATTATCAGTAGTAGGACAAAGGCATGATGTATCACATCTATATCACTGTAGATCACTAAAACAAAACAAAACAGAAAAAGCAGATACAATAAAAGTCAATAACAAATAAGACCAAGGTAATAGATTCACGATGTGTTTATAATGTTTATTTTTGAGACAGAGACAGGGCATGAATGGGGGAGGGTCAGAGAGAGGGAGACACAGAATCTGAAGCAGGCTACAGGCTCCAAGCTGTAAGCACAGAGCCCGACGTGGGGCGCAAACTCACGGACTGTGAGATCATGACCTGAGGTGAAGTCGGATGCTTAACCGATTTGAGACATGTAGGCACCCCAATTCATGATGTATTTATTTGCAGTAACATAAAGTCTCTACCATCCTGGCTCCTGCCTTCCAGTATGTCCTCAAAAAACAGCTAATAAACAAACCAACATTCCCCCAAACAGTTAATATTACCGATTATGAAACACTACAGTATTTGCCAATATCAGGAACAAGTTAGATTCTCACCATCATACTGTTTATTACATGTCACTCTGGGAACTCCAGCATGTGGAAATAAGATGTAAACTATTAGGAAGGATGGCTCTCATTTTTGCTCACTGTATACAGTAGAATTGCTTACTAGACAACAAAAATAGAAGAACTGTAAGAACCAATGTAACCAGAATGAACAAATTTATAAATGAACACTCTAATAAAACAGAATTAAACTCCCATTTATAGTAGCATAAAGATAGATTTGAACAGATTTGTTAATTATATGAGGAAAATTACAAACTAAAAAATCATTACTAAGCAACCTCAAGTAAGATTTGAATATTTGAAAACATGATTCATAATTTGAATAGAAAGACTGAGAATCGAAAAATGTCAGTACTTCCTAAATTAAATGAGGAGTTAACATATTGCAATGAAAATCCAAATGGAATTGATTTTGGAACCTGAAAAAGACTTTCTACATAAGTTTATCTGGAAGTACAAGAACTTCAGAAAGCTGAGCATTTTGGGAAAGAGTAGTATAATAGATAAATTGTGTGATGGTAAAGTATAAATAAAGTATACTTTTTTATATAAAGTATAAATTTTACTAAAAACAGGATAGTACAAATCTAGGAGAAGTCAGACTATTTTATGTGAATATAAATTCACATTATGTGAATTTTATGTCATCAAAATCCTGAGTATCTGAGAAACCATAGCTGTATCCGCCCCTTAAAATACAAAGAGCAGACTATTTAAGATAAAGAGAAAACTTAAGAAAATAATGATACAGAGGACCCCAGGTGGCGGCGCCCTCTGGTGCTGGGAAGAGTGGCCCTGGTGGTGAACTAGCAGTGTGGGTCACAGGCAAAGCTGCCTCTGCCTTCTGAGCTGTTACTAGCAGATGGGGCGGAGGCCAGTAGACCTTGAAGGGAGGCTGTTAGGAAGGACTCAGAACACCGGACTTCATGAACACTAGCTGCCCGTTAGCTCAAAGCCAGCCATGTTGTATTGATGGTACTAAGCACCAGGCATCTTAGGCTCTTAGTATGAAAACGGAAACTGTGGCATTCTTAGGTGTCAGAGCACATTGTTTCTTCTCAACAAGGCGAGCTGCGGTCAGAATAGGAATAAGTTTTCCAGCATTGTGTACATCAGGATTTGGCTTAGAATAAAGTGTAATCAAAACTAATGATAAGGATTATGTTAAATCATAAATAAGCATGTGAGCAAAAATAAAAAATCTTCAAGAACATTTGCTAGAACTGAAGGGCATGAATTTCTAGAATTAGAAGGAAAGGCCAGCCAAATGCCTAGTTCAGTGAAGATCCAAACAAATTTCATCACTGGGAATTCTTACTTTTATTTATTTTTTATTTATTTTGTATTTATTTACTTTTGAGAGAGAGCAAGTGAGGGAGGGGCAGAGAGAGCATCCCAAGAAGGCTCTGCACTGTCAGCACAGAGCCCTCTCCAGGGCTAGATCTGACCTGAGATCATGACCTGAGCGGAAATCAAGAGTTGGACACTTAACCAACTGAGCCACCCAGGTGCCCCTATCACTGGGAATTTTTAGAATACCACAGATAAAGAGAAGGTCCCAAAAGATTACAGAGAAAAGTTGTTCGAGCAGTCCTACAAACAAAATAGTGTTGAATGCAAAGGACTAAAGTCACAGTGGCCTTGGACTTATGGTAAAATTGGAAACTGACAGACAATGAAGTAGTATCTTTAAAAACTAGAATTTTAATGTAAAGCCCATGGAAACTGGTTTGATAAACACGAGTCCAACAGAGGAAAGGAGGGAAGGGAATTTATAACATGATGCTAAAGTGGGGCCTCTCAAGTTCCACTGTGTGGAAGGTCTAGAAAGACAGCAATCCCATCTGGATGTAGAAAGATTCCTTCATTTATGGTGGGTGTTTCAAAGGGGGAAAATGTTCCCAAGGTGTTGACCAAGTGGAAATGAATCTCCATATTCTGTTGGAAAGGTGGGGGATAAGTGGGAGATAAATACATACAAAACTAAGAAAGCAAATCAGACAATTATTTATACAAGAAATAGAGGAATTTATAAGAAAATAAAAACATAATCCTATCTTTATGGCTCATAAATAAGTTTTATTCACCTGCTTATTTTAATGCGAATATCAAATACTTAAAAGTAAAAACATTGCCATGCAACTATATTGGGAAGATGGGAAGTCTGTAAGGGGAGATGTAACAGACATGGACCTTGATATCCTAATGCATGCATTAATAAACAATATTGAATCTTTTTTTAGTCTCAGAGAATGATTCTTTGCTTCTTTCTTCTTTTCCTTCTTTTCCTTCCCTTCCTTCCATACCTCTCTCCCTCTCTCCCTTCCTTCCTTCCTTCCTTCCTTCCTTCCTTCCTTCCTTCCTTCCTTCCTTCCTTCCTTCCTTCCTTTCTTCCTAAGAAGCAGTAGATGGAATACCTCATCCCCTGAGATTGGTTGACTCAGAGGTAGGGCGTAAAAAGGCAAATGAAATAGTGATGGGTAAAGGGTAATTCATGCAATGTGGTCCATTGGACAATAGGTAGTAAGAATTCTTAGGAGGAACAACAGAGGTAGAAATGTCTGAAGCAAGAATGAGTTTCTCCAAATTTGAGGAATGGTAAGAAGGCTGGAGGTGCCTGTTATAAGTTTCTGTTGTAGGAGATTGGGATAGGAGAAATAGATCCAGATGTGGTCATATAGGACTTTACAGAACATGGCAACAAGTTTGGCTTCTCTGTGAGTGAAGATGATGAATAACAAAAGAAAAGCATGGAGAACACTGTGGCCCAAGAAACATGGAGAACACAATAGCTCTGAAGGACTGGGCTGGCTACTGTGGAGGTGGTGGAAGTGTATCTCTACTGAGCCAGTGTCGGTACTTTCTCAGCCAGTTGAGAGGAATCTAGGATTCTGAGTTCTTTGTGGATATCCTCAGAATGGTTCTTTATCTGGAAATGCCATTGGCTACATGCCTACAAGCTTCCGGAAGTAGAGTCCTAGAGCTCTGAGGATGGAGAGATGAGTAGTGAATGAATCCTGGGGCGTAATGAGATGTCAGAGGATATGGTCTGATCATCCTCATACCCAGAACCTTTCAAAGAAAAGCATATTGAACTGAAAGACTGCATCATCAGCAACAAATTAGTATGTTAGAATTACCTGAAACAGCTCCTAAACATTTCAGTACATGGGTCAATATCGTGGATAATCACCAATTAGAAGCATTGCTTCTAGAATGCCAGTTCATTCAAGCAATGTCTGCTGTCTGTGCCATGCATCATGATAGGATATTTTGCAGACGTGCTATGTAAACCAGCTTGTACCACCACTGAACAGGGAAATTCTTAACAAACATGTATTGCTTAAGTGAATGCTAATGCCACTTTTTTCATTTTGTCAATGTAATACGGTATATTTAATGCATTCAGTATAGGCTGTTGAAACTGAAACAGTTATCCTTTAGTGTCCCAGAAGTCTAATTACAAGCCAACTAATTCTCTTTATCTATGTTCTGATAGCTTCTCTATTAGAATAAAGAAACTGTGTAATAGAATGACTTTTGACTGTATGTTTCAATGTTAATAAGATGTGGTTTAACTGCTTCTACAAGTTTATCTCCTTCCTAACACTTTAGTTGAAATGAAACAGGACAAACTGGTTTTGCTAAATCTCACTTAGCATTTCAGTACTACCTACCACCCAAAGGTAAAGAACAATTTTTGTTTTCCCTTTCTCCCCCTTTTTTGTAACAAATATTTGGTGAGCACCTATGATGTTCTAAGCAGTGAACAAGGTACAAACGAATTCTCTTATAATCTTATTCAAATGGGGGAAATACAGACAACAAAAAACACTAAGTAAAATACACTGAATGGTGATGAGTATTGTAGGGAAAAATACACCAGAAGAATTTGCTGGCATATAATTCAATGGAATATGTGGAAGGGGGGGGGGGCAGTATGTTTTGAAGTTTGGCTACTCACTGGTTCAACATTACATCACGAATCCTTCAATATTTAATATGTTCTTCACCTTAGTGTTGGAATAAGGTTCCCTTTGAAAAGCTTGTTGGAATGGACACTGTAATAGGAGATATTTAGATTTTAGTTTTAAATTTGGCTGCTCTGAATTTTGCTGTTTTTCCTTCCCTCTGGACTGTGTTATCTATTCCCCAACTTTCAATAGTATTAGATTGAATACCAGTTGACTTCTTCCAGACCTTAGGTTTGTTAATAATCCAAGCTCCAAAGTATGTTGGACTCCCACCCACCTGAATGCCCCATAAGCATCTCAAAATCAGCATATCCAAATGTGAACTCACTACCATACCATTCTCAACATACACAATCATTTTCCTGAATTCCCAATCTTATTGAGGGTCATCCTAGTTGAACTTAGGTGATCCAAAAGTGCAGTGCTTCTTTCAGCACCTTTCCTTTGTCTTCATATCCACGTGATGTTCTCCAGGGGTAGCTCTTACTTATGGCTTCCTGTTTCATTCAAAGCAACTGTTGTAGATCAGCTCAGTTGACATTGTCAGGGTGGCGTTCGGGATGGGGGTTGGGGTTGGGGGTGGTGGTTGTTATGTGGGTTGCACCAAGCACCATGTTAAATTTTGGGAACATGAACTGAATGAAGGTGGTTTTGCTAAGCCTAGAAGACAGCCAGGTTTGTGTGGTTGGATTAGACAGGAACTAACTGCTCATTTGTGTGGTGATTTTGTTAAAGTGCTGAGGGAGAGCACCTGAAAAGGTTAAGGATCTGAGAGTAATGGAAGGGACATGATGAGGATCAATCTCTGCACTCATGGAACATTTCTGTTGGTTTAGGCCTGTTTGGAAAGAGTGACAGGAGGTATAACCTCTAGGAGATAGGTTTGTATGAAGAGTTCTGTGAGATACAGACTATAGAATAAGGGTAGATTAACACCATAGATTAAATCATTTAGCAATAATGTGTGACGCAGGTAAAGTGAAGGGGTTTCACTGCTTCGTGGCTCTGCATGGATAGTACTGCTCTGGTACCCCAAGATGGTAACGTTCTCTACAGGCCATGAGTAGGAAAAAAGAGAATTGCTTACGGCACCTTGATCAAAAGACAATGACAAATGGTGCAAGAGAGAAAAAACAGGAATCTTTCTTAAGAGAGTGGTCAAAATTGGGAGCTTATTCTAATGCAGAGAACATCCTTGATATTCACCCAAACTTCAGTTTTAAGGAACTCAGGTGAGATTGTCAGTGGGGAAAGTCAACATTCTCTCTGAAATAGGACCGTTCTAAGTCCACATCCTGCTTCCTTCTAGTTACCTCTGTGCAATCTGAGAAAGCCACACATCTTTTCTGAGTATTAGTTACTTCACATGTTTAATGGCAATAACCTATTAAGGTTATGGTAAAGACACATTAGAAGAGTGTATAAAGAGATTTGTAACACAGTTTCTGGAGTACTATATATACACCTAGCAGCTGGTATTAATAACAATCACAGCAATAAAAACAGTGAGGGTGATTCTTTGATCCCAGTCCTGTAGGGGATACCGTTTTTGACACTATTCATAGAAACTATTTGAAGAAGGTATTTAAAAGAAAGTATATTTACTTGCCTTTATTACCCTTTTCAGTGAAATTTAAAATAACAAGAGGGAAAATGCAGCAAGAGGAAAATGTTAACTATCTATACCATTGCTATTGCTTTTTGTAGCTGGTGTATAGTGGGCTCTTGAGCCTGTAAGGGAAATTCCATGTTCTGTCTAGCCACACACCGAAGTGACTCACAGACCTGTTTATATTCTCTGTGAAGTTGACTGAGAATTTGCCAAGAGCACATCATCTGTAGCTAGTAAAAGTGATCCCACAGCATCACCTACTTTTAATCCAAAGAAAAAGTAACAGGTATGTGGGTTTTTTTTTTTTCTCAAAGAAATAAAGTTAATAGGGAAAAAATCAGAATATCATGTTTACACATAATTTACATATTGAATTATCTGTGCAGAGGTGGAATTTAAGCTGTGACAAACCATAACCTTTGTTTTTAATTTCTGCCAAAGTTGGGAAATAATCCAAAGGACAAAAGATTAAAAAAAATATGAACTCTAGAAAAAGGTCCCTGAGATTTTCTGTTTTGTTTAATGCATGGTCACATTGAAGGTGGTTGGAAGACTCGGACACAGAACTAAAGTCTCCAGAGGTTCTGTTGGCAGCCAGCGATCTGGCAATGGGTGAATTTTAAAATGAGAAACCTAGCCACAGCATGGATGATATTTTAATGCCTCAGGAAATTTTGCTAGGGCTCCATACTCAGATTTCTAGGTGCCTCTGTTATAAATAAGGTAGAAGTTTTAATTCCCAGTAACAATAATGTAATGCCATAAATAAGGATAATGGTTAATATTTATTAAGTTCTTAAAATGTTGCAGGTCTGTGTGAAATGCTTTATGTGCATTATCTCATGTGATCTTTAAGCTGATGCTAATATTTAGGTAGTGTTATTGTCTACACTATCTGTAAGGAATCTGAGACTTAGGCATATATAAATAAGTTGGTCAAGATGCAATACAGATGTGTAACAATCGGAATTGAGAATTGACCATATTTTCTGCACATTTACAAACGCTTAGCCCTTGCCTTATGAATTATTTACTGGTTCAGGGCAGACATACTGAAACTCACCTACCTGGCATTAAGTCTGTCTTCCATGTCACCTTGGCCAAATTTCTTTTTCTTTTCTTACTTTTTTTTTTTTTTAAGCTCTCTGTGCTTCATGTTTTCTTTCCTTTTTTAAATTTTAAATGAAGACAATTTTAATAGTATCTTTTGCATAGATTACTTGTAATTATTAGATGAATTACATATAAAAGATTTAGGACAGTGCTTGGCATATAGTAAATTCCTAAATAATAAAAAAAAAAGTTCACTCTTCTATCTGGGCATTTATCATGAAATTAAAAAGAAATGTTAAAGGAATTTAATGAGCTAATGACTGGGTAAATCAGATTAGACATTGAAAATGGAACCCTCTTCACAAATTAAATCCATAGACAAAGTTTAAAATGAGCTTGGCCTTAAGGGAACTTGCCTCAACCATCTGGTTAAAACTCAGAGTCCATTGCTTCCAGAAAGATACACGCTGGCCCATCTGAATTGACATCTGTGTGCACACTGAAGTCCCGGAGGATAATTAACAGAGAAAACTCCAGCAACAATACTGACATAAGCCTGGAGAACTAAACTATAAAATTCTCTATATAAGCAAGTGGCCTATATAACCACAGAACTAGAAATTTTGGTCTTGCCCCAGGGGAACCTGAAATAACCAGATGCTCAAATAAAAATAAACTTATTTTTGGAGTCCATGGCAAACAAGATTTCAAAAATCAAACCTCTCTTCTATCACTTTTACTCACCATTAGGCAGATGAATTCAAGCTACATTGTTTCATGACAGTTTTGAATAACATCTCATGACCAAAGCATGAAATACATTCCTCTGGTTTATCACAGATTTTAAAACTTTTTTTATTGAAGTATAGCATACATAAAATGCATTAAGCAATCGTGTACAGCTCAGTGAATTTTCACAAGAAAGTGTATCTATGAAACTGGAATCCAATGAAGAAAAAGCACCGTTACGGCTCTCCTAGTCACTAATTTCCTCCATACATAACTGCTATCTTGCTTCTTAGCATTAGACATTGATCTTGTGTAGTTTTGAAGTGGAATCATACAATTTGTATTTTTTTGTCACCTTTCACTCAACATTGTGAGATCCATTCACAATAATTTATTCTTCTTGATGTTTAGAATACCATTATATAAATACACCACAGTTTATCCATTGTATTGTTGGGTGGGCATAGGAATTGTTTCTAGTTTGGGATATTATGAATGATATGAAAGATTTGCACATGCATTTGGTGAACATTTTGACTCGTTTCTATAGGTTACATACCTGGCAGTGAAATTGCCAGATCTATGTGCATGAATACATTCAGCTTCAGTATAGATTGCCAAATGACTTTGCAAATTGGCAGTTTTCAATTTGTTGAGTAAAGTGTCTGAATCAGGCTAATATTTTTCTCATTAAACGAAAATATTGAAGGGGAAATGCATGGATAGTAAGCGTATAATTCAAAAAAGTGTGATAAACGTATACATTTAGAGAACCACAACTTTAATCAAGATAAAATACTATTCCATCACCTGAGAAAGTTTCCTTGTGTCCCCTTCCATTCTCTCTCCCCCTGTATAGACAACAACTGTTGGGATCTCTGTCACCAAAGGTTAGTTTTGACCATTCCTGAGTCTTCCTTTAATGGAATGATCCTTTTTTTCAACTTCTTTTGCTCAGTATGCTTTTGATAGTCATCTGTGTGTTTATCAGTACAGCATTCTTCTTTTACTTTTTTTTCCCAGTGTAATACCTGTTGTGTGAATGCATTATAATTTGCTTTTCCATTCCACTGTTGATGGAAATTTGGGTTGTTTTAAATTTGGGGCTAATATAAATAAAATGGCTATGAAAGCTCTCATACAAGTCTTTCTGAGAATAACTGCTTTTGTTAATCTTGAATAAATAGGGAAGAAATTTCTTGGTCATCAAGTAGGTATATGTTTAACTTTATAAGAAACTACTAAACAATTCTCCAAAAAGGTTAAGCCATTTTCAAACCTCACTGTCAATATGAGTTGTTAAACATCTTTGCCAATATTTGGTTTTGTTTGTGTTTTTGAGTATAACCATTCTCATGGGTATAAAATAGTGTCAAATTGTGTTTTAAAAAAAATTTTTATAACATTTGTTCATTTTTGAGAGAGAGAGAGAGAGAGAGAGAGAGAGACAGAGACAGAGACAGACAGCATGTGAGCAAGGCAGGGGCCGAGAGAGAGGGAGACACAGAATCCAAAGTAGGCTCCAGGCTCTGAGCTGTCAGCACAGAGCCTGATGCGGGGCTCAAACTCATGAACCATGAGATCATGACCTGAGCTGAAGTCAGATGCTTAACCCATTGAGCCACCCAGGTGCCCCCATACTGTGGTTTTAATTGATTTGTTCTCAGATCAAAATCATGTCACATGCCTTTTTAATAAGCTTCTTCCTAATCCTTTGGAAATATATCTATTCAAACTTTAGTCCAAGTTTTTATAAATTGGATTGTGTTTTGATTTATAGAAATTTCTATATCCTGGATTCAAATCTTTTGTCAAATGAATATATTTTGTAACAAGTATTTTCTTCCATTCTGACTTGCCTTTCTTTATATTTTCTTAGTTGTATCTTTTGGTTATCAGAAAATTTTAATTTTCAGAAAGTCTGATTTGACAGTTTTATTTTTCATGTTTATTGGGTTTTAAAAACTATCTTAAGAAATCTCTGCCCATCACCATGCTGCAACCATCATCTAAGTTTTCTTCTAGGAGACTTAGTGTTCTATCTTTTGTATTTAGCTCTATGATGCATCTTTAATTAAGTTTTACATGTGGTCTGAGGTAGGAGTCAAGGTTCATTTTTCTTTGTATTTATCAGGTCATTCTAGTACCATTAAAAAGGATTTTCTTTTTTTCCCTTTGAGTAGCCTCAGAGCATTTGTTGAACTTTGCATATTTTTCTGTTTTCCCCAGAACTCTATTTCATTGATCCTATGTCTATTTTTTTTAGGTCAGTAACACATCTTGATTACTGTAACTTTATAGTTAATCTTGTAAGAAAGTAGATCTTCCAACATTAATCTTTATGAACAAGTTTATTGGGACTAGTACAGATTTTTGACCATTTGGAAGAAAGGCCTATTGACTTGGATTGTGACTGGAAGATCTCTATAGATAAATTTGGAGAATATTGACATATTTATAATATGGAGTATTTCAATCTAAATCATGATATATCCCTTTGTTTATTTAGGTCTTTAATTGATTTCAGTAATGTGCAGTTTTCACCTTTAAAATCTTTCATTTGTATATTTTTAACTTAATTTTAAGTATTCTATGTTTAACACTGTTACAAATGAGGTATTAAAAAGTCATTATTCAATTGTTTGCTACTGCTATAGAGAAGTACAATTGGGTTTTGTGTGTTGATCATGTATCCCATGATCTTCATGAATTCATTTATTCCTGTAATTGTTTTGTACAATCTTTAGGATTTTCTATGTAAACTATTATATCTTCTTTGTACAGTAGTTTATTTCTTCCTTCCCAAGGTTCGTGCCTTTATTTTCTCCTCCTATTGCACAAATTGGGACATCAATATAATAAATACAAGTGATAAGAGTGTGTTTTTGCCTTGTTTCTAATCTTAGGTAGAAAATACCCTGTCTTTCATTATTTTTCATAGAAATCGTTTTTCAAATCATGGACATTTTCTTCCATTCCTAGTTTGCTGAGAGTTTTATTATGAATAGGAGTTGAATTTTGTCAAATGATTTTTTTTTTTTATCACTGAACTTATAAGGGTTTTCTGCTTGATTTCATTGCTATGGCGAACCATATAGATGGAGGTTTTTTTTTTTTAATGTTAAACCAACCTTGCATTCTTGGAATAAATGTCACTTGGAGATGATGTATTACACTTTTAATACTTTGGCTGAATTTGTTTACTATTAAGTATGAGTCAGTCTAGGTGCATGAAAGGTATTAGTTTATAATTTTCTTTCTCATGTCTTTGCCAGGTTTTTGTGTCATCATTTTCCTGTTTAAAAAAATAGTTTGGGAGTATTTATTCCTGTTTAACTTCCTGGTTTTGTGTAGAATTTGTATTTCATTTTTTAAGTGTTTGATTTCCTGAGTGAAACAGTTTGTGCCTGTCTGGTGTTTTCTCTGTACAGATGTTGATGATGAATTTAATTCCATTAATGGATATAGAGCTAAACAGATTTTCAATTTCTTTTATGAATTTGGTAAGATATAATTTAAATGATTTGTTGATTTTATTTGTGTTTTTGAATTGCATAAATCTGATAATGCCTTATTTTAAAATATCTGTAGGTTTATAATGATAGCTCCTCTAATATTTTGAGTTGGTCATTTTTGTTTCTTTTCTTGACTTGCCTTCCTATTAGTTAATCTTGCTAATTTCTGAAGAACAAATGTTTGGCTTTGTTAACTTTTTCTCGTTTGTCACTTTTATACTCTTTATGACTATTTTTTTCCCGTTTACTTTGGATTAACTGGTTTATCATTTGTGATTTTTATTTGTACCTTGAGTTATACTTACCTAATGTAAGGACTGCAGAAGACCTAACTTTCCAGTCTAATGGGATCTTTAGTGGTATATGTGCTAATTTAACTTAGTCAATCCACTGAATACAACATCTGGTAATCATAAAGCAATTAATCATTAGCACAGAAGCAGCCCCACTTGTAGAAAAGTATAGTGAAGTGTCCTAAGGGGACAATATTTTGCCACTTCCAAATAAAAGAAGCATTTGGCCATAAACACGGAGAGAATGAATAAAAATAATAGCAATACTACCACTATTACTATTCAAAAACCAAACTAACATACACAGAATGCCTATTATTTTCTAGGAGCTTTACATTACATTTGGTATTATGGCTGGCTGCTTTCTCTCAATATTTGTGAGCTTAATCTATGTTTTGTAGAGTCATTTTTGTTACTGGATATCTCTGTGTGTGAACATATCAAAATTTGTTAACTTATTCAGCTGTTTATAGCCATTTGGTTAATTTCTAGCCTTGGACTATGGCAGATAATGCTACACTGAATATATTCTGATATTTTGGTATACATCTGTATACATTTCTGTTGGGTATATATGTAGGAATATAATTGCTAGGTCCAAAGATTTTCATACTTACGTTCACATTTGGTAAACACTATTAAATAGTATTCCAAAATGATTAATCAAGGAGAAATTTCTTTTAAAAAGAAACTTAAATACTTTAATCAAAGGGAAATTAATATCACTGACCATAATTAGAACATAACAAGATAAAAACATAATGTAAACAAAAACACTGTTTATATTTATACCACCTTGCATAAATTTTATTGCCCTGACTTGTGTAGATACTATAATTTGGGTAATGAGGGTCTATGCCACTTATTAATAATTATTCATATATTGTCTATTCTTATTTTCTTGGCAGCTATTACACTTTGGAAATGAAATGTAATTCTTAATTCTTTTCTTACAAATGGCAGAGACATTATATTATAGTTTTAATGATCATTTATATCATTAAAATGATTTAGGAAAAAAATCTTAACTATTTCAGAAGGTACTTAGTGTAAGCGATTTTTAAGTTAGCTGTTTGCCACAAAAATATCTTTAGCTTTAAACCAATGGTGGTATTGCATCACAAGCACATGTATGCTTGTGTTTTATTTCATTTGGTACTTATTAAGAGTTGGCATGTTGGAGTGAATAAAGGTTAGGAGTTGGAGTCAATGGCTAGATTTAAATACGTTTTTTTCTCCCTTAACCCTTTTTTAGTCAAGGAATTTAAATCATTGAGTCTATTTTCAAAATAAGAATTAGGCATTGTAGCATAAAGTTGAATGAGAATTAAATAAGATAATGGATGTTAAGCTCCTGGGACATAGTAGGTGTTAAATAAATTTCCATCTGTGGACTGTTTTTTTCTGTGACCTTGATTTAACACTACATGACTTAATACATATTAAAAAAAATAAAGCTGCTTCTGTAAATTATTTAAGTACATCTAACTATATATTTCAATATGCATAGCTGTATATTTAAAAAAATGTCTTAATCGTCAAAGTCTATACCACTTTGGAGAGTGTTTAACTTATTTGTCTTTTGGAATAATTAAGCAGAACAGGAATCTGACTTAGTGAGCCATATAGCAGCTGGATACTGGCCAGTCTTATATAATGGTCAATATAACATGGGCTTGGAAATCAAAGAATGTGGCATTAAATCTTGGCTCTTCACTTACATTTGGTATTATGGCAGGTTATATAATGTCTTTGGATGTAAATTTCCTAATACACAAAATAGAGATTATAATACCTACCTCAGTGTCTAATATACAGCACAGTCACTCTTAAGGGATAAGAGTGTATATTGAAACTCTATTTTGTTTAGTGGATTGGGAATTAAGTCTGTTGTTTTATGCTTTATTAGCAAATTCATGGCTTTTTTCCCTGTATTTATCTGTAAATTAAACAATAAAAAAAGACACTGTTCATATACCTGATTATACATGGTCTTTGTAGGCTGTCACAGTGAGGACGTGGTGAGTCCTGTGATCAGTGAACTTGCCCTTGATCTGAGGATTTCATTTCAGGACTAGATGGCACATTGATCTAATGTGTTTAATTGCTGGGAACAGCACAAGGTGACTATCTGATCTTTTTCTTTTTTGATCTTTTAAAATATCAATTTGAACTTGTGAATTTAATAAATGCAAAAATAAAAAAGAAACAAAAGTAGTCATTTTGAATGTAATCCAAGAAATTTATTTATTTAGTTTGTTTCAGAGATCTGTGATTCTGAGAATATTAGGAATACTGGTTTTAATAAGTTCAAGTTAAGTAAGCATTGTAGATGCCCAAAAACTGAAATGAAATTTGCTAATAAATAGTTTTCTTGGAAAGTCTGACTTAGTTGATTGTATAGCATTAAACCTAGGACTTCAGAAGCAGTGGGAAAGAGGATAGCGAAGAAAAACAGATAAAGTGAATATATTTGGATCTGGAAGCCATCTGGTTGCTGACTGACACTTCCATTGCCTTCCTCTGGTGGCTCAATGGACATCAGTTGCAGCAGTATTTTAAGTCAGAGACTGTCAAATTCCAGCTTCACTCCTGAAAACTGTTATCTGATGTATTTGGGGATGGCGAATACCCAAGATGACTTCATTTGCGAAGAGCAGCAAACTGCCCAGGTTACCTGTGAACTGTGTGTAACACGTGCCAACCACCGCTTGAATTATCTGCCGGCATGTAAAGCTAATCTCTGTGGATGACAGTAGGGAATTCCTGATTTTGGAAGCAATGGATAACATAAGAGTTGGGTTTATTACCAGCACAAGTAATCACCATTCAATGAACTGGCCAGGAGTGAGTCTTATTATTTTCTCTAGTGCTTCTAAGTAATATTTATCATTTAATAAGTGATTCAAAATAGAAATATCCCCAAAGTATCCGATAAAATGAAACAGGCAGGTTTGATTTCAGTATTTGGGAGAACCTTATGTGAGAATTTTGACTATTAAGAGAGTAGTGTTGGAGAAATGCGTTTAGTTTTTCTTGCCAGTCTTATTTGGAGAACAGTGCTTTATCTGATGGGAGAGGTGAAGGTCCAACAGCCATTGTTGCACATTTTCTTTCTGAGTATGAGGCAACTAGAGGAGTATCTGTGCTGCAGACCAAATCTTACTGAAGAGTAGGATCCAAGGGACTAGAGAAGGGACGGCGAGCCAGCAGGTTGAGGTTAGCAGCAATAAAGCTGCTACATAGATTGCCATTATCCCAACTCTTGTATCTTTTCCTGAATTGGTTCTGAACTTGGAGAGAGAGAAGTAAGTGATTTATTGGTTCTCTTATCTCTCAGCCTAAATGTAATAAAGATATGATTCTGATGGGCATATTAAGAGATTATCAGAGGACTTTATGCCGGCTGTGAAAGCTGAGCAGTTACTTGGGATGGAGTCCGTCATTTGCACACTGCAGGAATTGGGGGATGGGTGCAGTGATCAGCATTGCTGGCTCTACTTGATGCGGGATCAGTGGGAAGAGCTCAATAAATCTCTCCTTCTCATAGAGAGTGGGAGCTATTGATCGCCAGTGGCTCCATTAGCTCTGTATGACTTCACTGAAATTAAAATCTTCAGGCTCGCTCTTCCCTCAGATAGTTATATGTACACAGGGCCTAACCTAACCTTGGATGGAGTGGTGGGATTTTTTTTTCTTTCCCCCTCTCTCACCTACCACCTAGGTATTTGAGAAGAGTAGACTCCTCCATCCTTCAGAATTTTAATACGCCTGTGTTTAAAGTAGTGGCTCTGACCTTTATGAAATTAAAGAGTAGGGAAAGCATTGCCAGTAAGACTTAACAGATCATTTCTGTCTGCTGGCCAATCTCCATTTGTGTATGTCTGCTCTTTCGCCGAGGAAAAAGGGTCTTTCACAAAACCACCTCTCAGGCTCATCAGGATGTAACTGAAATATTGAAATCGGGTAAATCAGCTGTTATTAAATATGATAGACTGAGGCATAAAGAGGATCACTTGTGTTTCATGCTGAAGGTTTTATTACCTTGGCGTATACATTGTGGCCTTGTTATATTAATGGCAGGTCCTAAAATGTTTATTTTGCACTTTTCTTGATTCTTGACTCCATCAATAGGTACAAACTAAAATTGTTTCCTTGATATTATCAGAGGGATAGTACTGTGCAATTGCTACTGAAAACTCAAGAGCCTCTCCATTAAAAAAAAAGAAAAAGAAAAGCAATACCTTTTTTCTAATGTAGCATTCTGTTCCTGTTACCTGAAACTCAGAGATAGACAGATATTGAAACAGCCATTTCTCATGGGAAATTATACTTAGTATCTAATGGGACCACTTAAAAGCATGTATATGGAGTCTGGGATTTAGAGTAAGGCTCTCTGTCAAAAGGATACCAGCATCACTATAGCTGTTTGATGGAAAATCACAAAGCCATATATTTGTGGAAACATTTAGAAAACTAATGTAATGTATCACAGCAACTGTTGGTTGAATGTTACAACTATAGACCACAAATGCATACTGTGAAATGTATTGACCTATATATGTCTAGACATACTAAATGACCGTTTCCTTTAATGGAGATTCTTAGGGAGATTGGAGGCTATCTGCTGTGAGAGTCAAATTTATGCCAAACCAGCGATAAACTGAAAGTAATGCAGTTCGTCTGTATATTGCCTTAATCAAGTCAGATACACTAGATGACCCTTGAATTTCCATTCACCTCACAATTCTAGAGAATCTCTTTTCCAAACAATGGAAACAGCTAGAAGTTGTTATTTGCAAACGCATCAGGCCAATTCAAACCCATCAAATATGGTGGCCTTAGTTACTGAGTTTGAATCTTAGTGACGTTATTTAAAGACTATTGAAAGAGAAATGCCAAACTAAGTACTCAGAATAACTTGAATAAAAACAGAAACTTTAACGTACATACCTGTAGTTTTGTTTTGTTTTGGAAAAAAGGATTTAGTATAACTGGAAGTATAATTTCTATTTTTTTCTAATTGTATGGTCTTATATAGAGAGTTGAGTTAAGTTAGAGCAAAGAGACTCTTATCCTCCTTCCCCAAGGATACACAAAAACGCAAGTAAATTCACGGAAGTTCCAAAGAAGGATGTTTGGGTTCTGAAGCGATTTTTTGTGGTTGGTGTCATTCAGTTACGACTTAGCAGAGTAAAGGCTGAAAGGAGAATACGTTGCCTTACAGGGAGGGCATGAGTGATGGGTTGGCAGGGAATGGAGAAAAACTTTGCCTTGCCTTTAGAATCAGGTCTGATCTAAACCTGCAGGTGACTCTTTGTGGCCGACTTGAAAGTATTACTGCTCTACTCCTCAGGCTGAGATAAAAAGAGAGATCTTGAAAAACCAGAAAGGATAAGCCAAGATTTAATGATTTAATTCTCCCTTTGAGACAAGGCATTAAACACAGCGAACTTAAGCCCCTCCTCATATGTTCAAGAAGTGAGCCCTCTGTTTACAATTTAGTAGATGGGGTGCCTGTTGTTTTCTAGTCCAGTCCTCAGCTCGGTTTCTTGTTCAGCACTGAATGGTTGTTTCACGACGGGTAAGTCACTTAACCTTTGTGTGCTGTATTCTTTTCATCTGCAAATAGAGATGATAATGCTCACTGGGGATGTGTTGCTAAGATTAGGCAATATATGATTGTGAAGAGCAATATATATGCTAAATAACAATGATAATGCTGTCTATCAGAGCGAATATTTGGATAAGAGAGCCTAGGCAGTTTTGTGAATAGCATCTCCTGCAGAGAGAGGCTTTAGCAAATGATTACCTGGTCCGTGGGACTCATGTTTTGTAATAAAGTAAGATTCTCCCTCCCAAACTCTTGCCCCCCCCCCATCCTATACCCTATGAAAAATCATGGAAATGAAATTCCAAATTCTCCTGTCTAGGAGAGGAAATAAATAGAATGTCCTGTGAGTGTCCTTTGTGCTAGGTCCTCTAATTCTATAAGTTAAAATTTTCTTTCAGGAATTCGAAATTTACATGTTGGGCTCCATTGTAATATTCAATGGAGAAGCTCAAGCCTGTACAGCCAGCCCGTGTCTGAAGGTTATCAGTTTATTGAACCTATAATCTCAAAATCTCTTTTTCTAGAGAGTGTACTTCCTTGGCAACTTTTTCTCTATCTCCATTTGTCACCTAAACCCACCTTACTTGCTCAGATCCTTAACAGGGTTAAAAATGGTACAGCTAGCTAGAAGGAAGAACCTCTCATCACCAACCCTGTGACAGAGACAAGCATTTTGTTAAGGGCCAAAAGACTTTCACCACCTCTCACTTGCATGAGATGTTCCTAATGGCATGTTGCTATGTTCTGAGGTGAGTGTAATGACATGAGGTCACAGCAAGGAAAATACACGCCCCCCCCCCCCACCGCCCCAACATCAGAGATCCTACTAGATAATAAGAAAAAAGAAAGATTTTCAGTTCAGTGTTTAAGAAAACTTCACTTGATAGAAAGATGGGAGTGAGAGCAGAGGCATGACCACTTCATTTCAAAGTTGATTTTTCACTTCTTCCTAAAAGGTGACACTGTGATAATGACAGCTCACACGTACTTAGTAATTTATCCATTTCAGAATTGACTCCCATGAATTTTCTGTCTTGGAGCATTACCATACCACCCTGTAAAACAATTAGGGTAGGTAGTTTTTTTTTCCCCCATTTTATAGGTGAGTAAACTGGGACCCCAGAAAAGGGCAACTGTATATTCAAATCTTTCCAGTTCTTTTCCAGCCAAAAGAAAGAAAAAGCCCCAAAGCAAAGCCAAAAAACAACAAATTTTTTTCACCGTGTAACAAAACTGTCGTAAGAAATTTGTATAACTCATCCTAAAGAAAAGTAGAGTGTCTCCGAGCCTTTTAAACTTCAATCTTAAATAAATTCTAGAATAAAATCTAGCATTCGTTCTAAGTGAATGAGAATATTTCAGGGGTATCACAAAAAATCCTTCTATTCTTTAAACAATCCTACC
The DNA here is from genome assembly GCF_018350155.1 of Leopardus geoffroyi. Classification (NCBI taxonomy): domain Eukaryota; kingdom Metazoa; phylum Chordata; class Mammalia; order Carnivora; family Felidae; genus Leopardus; species Leopardus geoffroyi. Next base: position 48,267,483 of record NC_059342.1, read on the forward strand.
ATAGGTTCACAGAGGAATTTTCTTTCATTCTACTCTTGAGAGAAAAGGCTCAAACACAAAGACCTCTGATGGAGATGACAACAAGGCTGAGATTTTTAAGACCTGGTTTGAGGTTTTTTCCTATAAACACATTAAAAGGGAGAAGGGACATACTGGCAGAGGTTTTACCCTTTAAAGGAAGGTTAGGAGGGAGGAATAGTGACTCAGGTGATGTAGAAAATGTACTTCGTGTAGATTACAGTTTAGCTCAGGGGTATCCTATGGGCACCTTGTCTGTATTGATTGGAGCCCATGCTGTGTCAATGGAATGCCCTTCCTTGGATATACCCATCACTGCATATGCTGGAACATTTGGCAACCCTTGGGGGCCCCTACGCTGTTACACAGCCAGTGACAGCACCGGCAGCACATATGGGCAAAACTTGAAATCAAAGAAAGCAAATAGTTTCCTCCTATCTGGAATCCTCCACATTGGTTTACTTAGGCAAGGTTTTTCAGGTGACCATGAAAAATGGACGACCCTACTATTTCCCCAACCTGTCTGTGTATTCCTTAAGGCTAAGCTTAGGGGGTATTGGTATTCAAGAACTGTTTACGGTGTATCGAGCTGCTTCCGCTTGTGTACAAAGTCTTAATTGTGGAACGCAGTCTGTGACAGCCATCTGCTTCAGCAGTCATATTTCTCTCTCATTCACACGTAGTGAAATTAAAATATTGATAAGAATAATTTCACAAGGTGAGGAAGTTAATAGAGTAATAGGAGTTGGTGTGCTTTTTTGAATTTAAGTCGAACATCCAGTTTTGTCAGTGTTTGAGCAGTGTTTTAGTCTGTTGAGTCAGTTTGAAATGATTACTTTATCTCTTATGAGGAAGAGCCTCTCATCATCCTGAAGGAGTATTCTGGTAGCAGAGTTTCTGCAGTGCTGTATGTGTCTTTGAGGTTTTCATCAGGGGGAACATATGTAACTTCAGAATAGCACTACTTGTGAGAAGGATATTACTCATTTGTCCAACAAATACTTACTGAGATCCTACCAAGATTTCCTACAAAGGAACTCTTCAGGAACTATAGTTATACGTACATGCTAAAATCACATCATTATAACCTTGCTGCAGGGATCAAGGCCTCTGGTGGGACAATTCAAAGATTTGTTCTCAGTAGAAACATTTTCTGAGAAAAGAGAGTATTACATAGTAATATTTCAGATAAATACAAAAGGGTATGTTTGGCCAAAGATGATTAAACTTTTGGCTTATAGTTGACTGGGCCAGGTGGATAATTAGTTTCCCAGAACAAGTCTTAAAATTCCATTAAGTTTATTAAAAAATTCCTTAAAGAATGCTAACTTCTTCCTTAAGAGAGGTTTGGGACAAATTTTCCTTTTATATGTATGATAGGTAGCATGCATGTGCTGGGGCTACACAGAATTAGTGAATGAAGGTCTGAATCCCCTGAAGAACATAGAGTATGGTCTGCATTAACAGAACAACAATGGTCAGAGCAGTAACAATGGTCAGAACAACCCATGACCATTTCGGAAGCGATTCTGGAGGGGAGAGTGGGAAATTGTATAGTGGGGTCTGGGAAGTGGATCACACACTTATATAAGAGAACTCTTTTTGGAATTCAGTTGTGATGGAGAGTTTTTGTAAGTTTTTGTCAGGAGTATAGGAAGAAAATTTGGGAAATTGGAGAAAGTGGATATACGACTGTAGCTTGTAGAAGGGGCAAAAAGTTCAGTGTTCTGCATTGTAAAATTTTTGGAACTCTGTTCTATAATTTGCATTTGCACACTTGAAGTAGTGTGGGCTGAAGGCTGGGAAATGAAGAGACTATTTTCAAGACATGAGGTGAGCAGTTGTCAGAGATTTGTCTTTCCATACTAAGGAACTTACACAACTGTACTCTTAATCTTCTTTACCTATTTCACTCCTTTCCCTGCCCACCCCATCCCCCAACCACCAGTTTGTTCTCTATGTTTAAGAGTTTTTTTTTTTGTCTTCTTTTTCTTTGTTTGTTTCTTAAATTCCACAGATGAGTGAAATCATATAGTTTTTGTCATTCTCTGAGGGACTAATTTCACCTAGCTTTATATTTCTAGATCCATCTATATTTTGCAAATAGCAAGGTTCCCTTCTTTTTTACGGCTGAGTAATATTCCATCACATACATAGGCTCACTTCTTTATCCATTCCTCTGTGGGTGGACACTTGGGTTGCTTCCATCTTGGCAGTTGTAACTAATGCTGCAATAAACATAAGAGTCCATAAATATTTTCAAATTTTCTTTGGTTAAATACTGGATCATATGGTAATTCTATTTTTAAGTTTTTTGAGGAATATCTATACTGTTTTCCATAGTGGCTGCACCAGTTTCCATTCCCAACAGTGCATGAGGGTTTTTTCCCTCCACATTCTTGCCAACAGTTGAGGTTTCTTTTGTTTTTGATTTTAGCCATTCTGACAGGTGTGAGATGATCTCTCTTTGTGATTTTGATTTGCATTTTCCTGATGATGAGTAATGTTGAGCATCTTTTCATGTGTCTGTTGGCCATCTATCTGTATGTCATCTTTGGAGAAATGTCTGTTCATGTCTTCTGCCTATTTTTTAACGGTGTTTTTTTTAAGTTTATTTACTTTGAGGGAGACAGAGACAACATTGAGGTGGGGGGAAGGGCAGGAAGAGAGAGAATTCCAAGGAGGCTCTGTACTGTCAGCATGGAGCCCCATATGGGGTTTGAGTTCACGAATCGTGAGATCATGACCTGAGCTGAAATCAAGAGTTGGGCACTTAACCGACTGAGACATCCAGGGACCCCTTCTGCCTATTTTTAAATTAGAGTACTTATTTGTATTTTGGGCTTTCAGTTGCATAAGTTCTTGATATATTTTGGATATTAACCTTTCACCAGAGATGTCATTTACAGATATCTTCTCCCATTCAGTAGGTTGTCTTTTTGTTTATTTCACTGTGCAGATGTTTTGTATTTTGATATCATCCCAATAGTTTAATTTTGCTTTTGTATTCCTTGCCAAAGGAGACATACCTAGAAAAATGTTTCTATGGCTGATGTCAAGGAGATTACTGCCTATGTTTTCCACTAGAAACTCTATGGTTTAAGATCTCACATTTAAGTCTTTAATCTATTTTGAATTGTTTTTGTACATGGTACAAGAAGGTAGTCCAGTTTTATTCTTTTGCAGGCAGTTGTCCAGTTTTACCAACATCATTTGTTGAAAAGACCTTTGCTCATTATATATTCTTGCCTCCTTTGTCATAAATTGATTGGCTACACAATCAAGGGTTATTTCTGGGATCTCTAATCTGTTCTTTTGATCTATGTGTCTATTTCTGTGCCAGTACCATACTCTTTTGATTACTACAGCTTTGTAATATATCTTGAAACCTGGGATTATGATACTTCCAGTTTTGTTCTTTTTCAAGATTTCCTTGGCTATTTGGGGTCTTTTGTGGTTCCCTACAAATTTTGGTATTACTATAGTTCTGTGAAAATGCTGTTGGTACTTTGGATAGGGGTTGCATTAAATCTGTAGACTGCTTTGGGTACTATGGACATTTCAACATTATTCGTTCTCCCAATTCAGGAGCATGGAGTATCTTTGCATTTGTTTGTGTTGTCTTCGATTTCTTTCATCAGTGTTTTTTTAGTTTTCAGAGTACAGGTCTTTTACCTCCTTGGTTAAGTTTATTGTTAGGTATTTTACTATTTTGGGTACGATTGTAAATGGTATTGTTTTCTTAATTTTGGTATCATACTTTACATTGTATTTTTGTGAATTCCTTGACTGAATTTATAGATACAATTGATTTTACTGCTTTTGTGCTTTAACCTCCATACTGGGTTATAAGGGGTTAATCTATCACTTTCATTATGTTTTAGGTGTCTGTGAAAATTTTTGCTTTCTTAATTTTCTTACTCCTGATTATGGCCTTTCCTTATCACTCAAAGAATTCCCATTAATATTTCTTGTAAAGCTGGTATAGTGGTGTTGAATTCCTTCAAATTTTGTTTGTCTGGGAGTTTATCTCTCCTTCTATTCTGAATGACAGACTTGCTGCATAAAGTATTCTTGATTACAGGTTTTTTTCTTCAGTACTTTGAATATATCATGCTACTGCCTGCTGGTCTGCAAAGTTTCTGATCAAAATTCAGTGATAGTCTTAGGGAGTTTCTCTTGTTTATTATGGTCTTCTTTTCTCTTGCTGCTTTTAAAATTCTCTGTTAATCACTAATTTTGCCATTTTAATTATTATGTCTTGGTGTGCACATCCTTGGGTTGATTTTACTGGGAGCTCTGTGTGCCACTTGGATCTGGATTTCTGTTTCCTTCCCCAGATTAGGGATGTTTTCAGCTATAATTTCTTGAAATTTTCTTCCCCCTTGTTTCTCTCTTTTTCCCTCTGGGATCCCTATAATGTGAATGTTATTATGCCTTGATGATGTCACTGAGTTAACTGAAACTATTTTCATTTATTATTATCCCTGTTTTTTCAGTTGCTTCCAACACTTGTCTCCAAGCTTGCTGATCAGTTATTCTGCTTTCTCTAGTCTACTATTTATTCACTCTGTGCATTTTTTGTATACCTTTTTTTAATGTTTGTTTATTTTGAGGGAGAGAGAGACAGAGTGCAAGCAGGGGAGGGGCAGAGAGAGAGGGAGAAACACAATCCAAAGAAGGCTCCAAGGCTCTGTGCTGTCAGCACAGACCCCAACATGGGGCTCGAACTCATGAACCACGAGATCATGACCTGAGCCCAAGTCGGACGCTTAACCAACTGAGCCACCCAGGCACCCCCACTCTAGTGCATTTTTAATTTCAGTTATTAAGTCCTTCATCTATAACTGGTTCTTTTTTATATTTTCTGTTGCCTTGCTCGAAGTCTCACTGAGATCCTCCATGCTTTTCTCAAATCCAGTGAAATGGTCATATCTTTATGACCATTACTTTGAATTCTCTATCAGTCATATTGTTTATCTCCATTTCTTTTAATTCTTTTGCTATGTTGTCCTATTCTTTCATATGGGACATATTTCTCTGTCTCTTCATTTTGTCTAACTTTCTCTGTCTGTTTCTATGTGTTAGGAAAGTCACCTATGTCTCCTGATGTTGGAAGTAGTGGCCTTATGAAGAAGAGGTCCTATTGTGCCCTGCAGTGCAATGTCTGTCCCCTGTTTACTGGGACCTGGTGCTTCAAGGGTGTCTCTTATGTGTGGTACATGCACACTACTATTGGGGTTGAGGTACGCTTTCCTTCAGTCCTTTGCAATGGCTCTTTTTGCCAGTTGTGGGCAGGGTTTGGTTTCTGTGTTGTTAAGGGGCTGCCTTGGAGTTGAACTGGGTCAGACTACATGCCTACCCTCAGTCCATTCTCAAGAACTGTGCTTGCACTGACCTGGAGGGAGCTCTCCTTGCATTGTCCCCTGCAGGGTTTTCATTGGTGGCCTACAGTCCAATCAGATGTTTGTCCTCAATCTCTTTGTTGGGTATGCAGTGACCCCAGACTACCCAGCTCTATTTGCTGTTTGCTGTTTGCTGTGAGGTTTTTGTTGGAGGGCAGTGCCAGTGGTTAGATAAGATGTCTGCCCCCATTTGGGATTTCAGTTGAACTTGTGTGTGCAGTTATCTTCCTCTCTTAAGGGAAAGGGTCACTGTGGAGTGGTATTGGTCACTTAGGGGCTGCTTGCAGAATGAGATAATGTCAGGCACACCTTGAAGAAACTCCTGCTAAATGGGGTGGCTCAGATGGGGGAGTCTGTAGGAGAACACAGGGACAGAGCCCACAGTATTAGTAAGGTACACACTGGTCTGCTTGTAGGATAGGACCTGGAGCTACTTTGGAGGGATTTCTGCCCAGTGGATGGGTTGGATGGGGGGGGACAAGAGAACATAGGGTCAGGGCAAATGGAGTTAGCAAGGTGGGTGGAAAATGTTTGAGTTGGTCCCCTCTGGATGTGGGTTGGGGCTGGGAAACAATGCCCACCAGCTCTTTTGTTCTTGGAGAAGTCTCCTAAAGATCCCTGTTCCTCCAGTTTACATTCTGAGATCAGTATATAAATCTCCTTTCCATATTCCCCAGGAACTTTTCAAACTGCTTCTAAGCTATAACTTGGAGGGGTTGTTATGCTGTCTCTTTAAGGGTGGGGGACTCAGTTTCCTATCACCCTCCAGCTCTCCCAGGGCTAAGCACACTGATTTTTAAAGTTATTGGTGTTAAGCCACAGTGATTGTGAAAACTTGCCAAATTAGGCCCTTGTAACTTTCAAAGTCAAATGTTGGGGAGCTTCATCTTACCAGTGCAAGTCCCCCTTGTCTGAAGTGCCTTGTATGGGGTCTGTTCCTCATCTTTCCCCATGCTTGTGTGTCTCTCCCCTTCGTGATTCATCTAGCAGGTTAATTTCCTAGTATTTTTGATGTGACCTGTGTGATGTACACACACAGAAGATTGAGTGAATGCTATAATGCCCTCCAGCTAAGTGGTATTCAGTCAAAACCTTGAGAGCTAGTATCCAGAATTAATTAGATACTAAGTTAGGAGAAGGATATTCTATTAGAAAGCACAATTAGAGTCTGTGAATGACAACTAGGAATCAGGCAAGAACTAGTTGTGTTTGAGAAATTTAAAAAGGCCAGCCTTGTTGCAGTAGAGTTAGTGAGAGGCTGAACTAACCCAAGAAAGTTTAATTGAATTTTTTTAGGAGCCAATCAATGCATAATTCACATGTAAGAAATTTATGTTTTCTGCCAAGTGAGAAGTTTAGAATTACCTAGATCTAGATAATTATCTAGAATTATCTAGTATTATGATGATCAGGGTGTGGGCAAAATATGGCCTGCAGGTCAAATTTGGGCTCTTTTTGTAAATAAAGCTTTGTTATAAGACAGCCATGCTCATTCAATTATTGTTCTTTATGGTTGATCTTGTGCTACAACAGCAAAGCTGAGTAGTCATGAAAGATAATGCATTGCCCCAAAGCCTAAAATGGCTTTTTACAGAAAAAGTCAAGCTCTGGTCTTGATCCTTATAGTTTAAAATAAAGTACACCTGCATACATGGACATATGCACATACACAAGGGTGCATATACACAGAAACACAAAAATGTCGCTTCAACAATTTCCATGTGTTTAGACCTGAATATCAAAATCTTGATGGGTGGTTAGTGGATTCTCCGTCATCATTAAAATCCTCTTTGTTGGGACATCTGGGTGGCTCAGTCGGTTAAATGTCATGTCATGATCTCACAGTCCATGAGTTCAAGCCCCACATCAGAATGTGCTGACAATGCGGAGCCTATTTGAGATTCTCTCTCTCCTCTCTCTCTGCCCATCCCTGAGAATTCTCTCTCTTTCTCTGTCTCTCTCTCAAAATGAATAAAATAAATGTTAAAAAGTAAAATAAAATCCTCTTTGTTGAAATAATTTTATGTGCTAAGAGCACCAAGTAAAGGAATGATAATTTTTCTAAGATTATGGTCAAGGAAAACAGAAAAGTCCAGACTGTAAGAGAAGAATTCAGGGTTGGTAGTTTTATTAAACATGCTTTGGGCTATGTATGGTTCTAGAAGAATTTTTACAAATCTTCATATTTAATTTCAGCAACAAAAAATATATTCTAATGTGTAGAGCTTTTGTGCTGGAAAAGTCTATGGTGCATTAGTATATGTAATTGCCAAAGTATTAGAATTGGAAATGTAGAATTACATATATCAGAGCATAGTTCATCATTAACAGTGCAGTATAGCTCAATGTGCAGCAAAATTTCAAGTGCTCTCTATTTTAAATATTGACCTTTGAATTTAAGTGAAAAATGCATAATGCCAAGATAACTGAGAATGTAAAATGTATCTATTTTTAGATGCTGCATCACAATTTTCAACTCCCAAATAAAAAGGAATGGAAAGACATGGGCGACTAAAACCAAATATTATAATGTTTAACAATTAATTTATAATAATAAACATAAATTATATATAACACATATAATTTAATATATAACAAACATCTGTGTACTTGCACCTTAAGATAAAAAATAAGAAATTTGGTATCTCTTATGAACTTTGTAACCCTAGTCCCTCCTCCCTAGTTAGTAGAAACAATAACTTCCTTAATTTTATAATAATGATTTAGATGTTTTTCTTTGTAAATTAATCACATATGCATATATCCATAAGCGATATGTTCAATTTTTCTATTTCAAAAATTTTAGGTAGTTTCATAACACTTTTTTTCTTTGTAATTTGCTCCTTTCATTCAATATAACCTGTTTGCTATTTATCCATATTGATTCCTGTAGTTGTGTTGTATTCATTTTTGCTACCCATATAGTATTCCATTATATGAATATATCATGCTGTATGTGGTAGAATATTTGTTTCTAGATTTTGCTGTTAAGACCAATTCTGTTGTGAATAATTACGCACATATTTTGGAATGCACATGTATAAAATAATTCTCTAAGAATATCTAGGAGTAAAATTGTTAGATCTATGTTATATCCAGCATGACTAGATAATGCCAAACTGTGACTGAGCCGGTTTGTACCTTTGTCAGAAAGTATAAGGGTTCCTTTAACTCCACCTTTTCAAAAGAGGATAGAAGACTTTGTTTTTTCAACTTCCAAAATAAATATCAGTGATTTACATTTGTTTCTTTTAGAATATCCTTTGTTCCTAAGTAGATTAAATATTTTCCATATGTTGATAGATTCTTTGTGTTTGTTTCCTCTTCTGTGAAATACCTCGTGCCCACTTCTCTGTTGGATTGCTTGTGTTTTATTGAATTGAAGGAGTTCTTTATATAAGGAGGATGATAGACCTTTGCTCATTATATAAGTTGTTTAGGTTTTGTTTTTGAATTGAGACCTGATTATAATTTTTGGTTTTCCTGAATCAGAGGATTGGTATCTTTCAACAATTTTGGAAAACTCTCAGCTATTAGATATTCAAATACATAAACATTAACATATTTTTTTTAACTGCAGTCAGACTTTGTGTCTTAAGCCTGTATGACTGTGGCCAGCCAAAGGTCAAATTTTAGGTCACAGGAAATTGCCAGATGCCTTTAGGGCAAATGTTATCTTCGGTAATTGCTTATTCATATAGAATCAACTTCTTTATATATAGAATCAAGATTTATAATTTTGGGCCTTATATTTTCCATTTGTTTATCCTTTGTGTATCCCTACTGTAGAAAAATGTTTCCCATGTGCAACCAGAATTATTTGTTATGTTTCAGGGAGATTGTTTCTTTGCCTATCTTGTTGACTATCTTGCCTGAAACATGACTGGATTTTATTCTTCACAACACCCTGTAATTGTATTCATCTAAGGGAAATTTTAATCTTCAACCATACTCTGAGGACATCTTTGTACATATATTTCTGAAAGTTCTTTGTCAGTTAGAAAGTAAATAGTTACTTACCACCTATCACATAGAAATGCTCTAAGGATTGACAAATAACTCAGCTGTGTCTTTATTTTTATTTATTTTTTTGGTAAAGTAAATTAATATGAGTGTGATTGTAAACTTAAACTATAATTATTTGTAAGTGTTTTCAGGTGAAAGAGAATAAATGCACTGACCCTTCTTAGACACTCAGTTTATCTTGGTAAACTAGATTATTATGCATTTGAAGCAAGTGTTTTCCTTACAAGCTGTTTTCTTTCATACTGTAGATGGTTTAATTGGAAACACTATCAGACAAATCTAGGTTTTCCTAGAATCTATCAAATATCTTCTTGCATGAATATGTTCATAAACAATTAGAAGTCTCTATCATATTTTGTAAATTAAGTAGTCTAGGTAATGGATTAAAATAAAATTTTTTTGATTTTTGATTTAGTTAATTCTTGCTTAAATATGACAACAGCTTTCTTTGTATTGAACATAAGACTGTATGTTTAGTATGGAAAAAATTCATCATGTGTCTACTTTTTGTAAGGCTGATTATCTCACAAATAGAAATGAAAGTTAGACTGCATACGGACAAGAGATTGGAGTTTTTCACAGATACATCTGGATACATAGAAATTTTCTGAGCCTTGACAAATGAATTCAGATATGATTTCCTTTGTAATTTTGAAAAACGATGGGATAAATATTGAAATAAAATTGTGGGGATCTAAACTTTTGTGTCTTTTTCCCTCTTGAATCTTACTGTAGATCTATGGAAACTAATTAGTCAAAACTATCTATTGTGATGGTTGCTCCTTTGAATTACCTATTGGAGTTCTGATTTGTTTAGGTGTTACGAGAAAGAATCTGAGCAGTAAACCAGATGCTTGCTATTTCAGCTGTTCACATGCACCTAGATGTCAGGTCTTCTGGGTGATGTTGACAGCTAGGATATAAGCTTGGAGGGAATTCCTTGATAACACCTTCAGAACCAAATGCTACTGAAAAGAAAAAGGATGTTTCTGAAAACAGATGTTGTAGTTACAGCGAGGAAGAAAAATAAGGCAAACATATTTTGAGTATGTTTGAGTCTGCATTTGTAATGAGAAATCAATAGGCATTTTTTTTTGAAACCTTTTAGAGACCTGTGTTTCATGACACCAGATATTGCCTAACAGAGATCATAACTGTGGAGTCTCAGAAGGCATATTACCAAATTAGAGTACATTGATTGCTTATCAACAATTTCCATACCAGCCAGATTGTTGGAATTGAGTGGAAACCCATCGTGTGCCAACCGTGTTTCCTATCTCCATTAGTGGAGGGGGATTGGTACAAACACACTGTCCTTCTCAGTGGCCCTTCCAGGACCCTCTTTTGCCACCAGTGAAAAGTACATGATCAGTTCTTGATGCAGGGGAACATACACATGCCCTGAACATCCTCTTTTTCCTAACAGATCAAGTGAATAAAAGAAAAGAGCTGTACGTGAAAAGGCAAGTAGTGCCAGCCAAATATAATAAATATCGCCCACATTTTAGAACTAATACTTATAAATTAAATAGAATTTAACTAAACTGTTTTGTTCAATCTCCTCACAATGAAAAGCTTGGATGAAAACCTTGTGGGGAAAATTCAAATGGACCATCAAATTCTACAGCTGTTGGAGAGTCTACGTTTCTTGCCTTGGTGCTTCCACTATATCATGTGTTTCTGGTTCTACAAATTCAAATATGTGGTATTAATGCATATAGGCTGTCTTTCAGCTATGGTATCACTGCGTTGCCTGATTGTTATCCAGAAGTAGGCTATTCTTGCAGGGAGTTGTGAGGTCATAGCATGGGGAAAATTATCTGTGCCAGACTTTTAGGCACAAAGAATAGTAAGGGAAGAAATGACACACATTCCTTGTTTTGCCTGCTCAGTGGTTGGGTTCAAGATGTTCCAGACTATTTTAGATCTGAGTAAAATATAATGAATAATATTGCAAAAATGAGCCCGGGTTAGCCATACCCCTGTAAAGGTTTTTGCCCACCTAGTCAGCCAGCTCTAGTCACTAGAATCTTGACTACAAGTGTAATTTTACATTTCATACACCTTTAACCACCTCATAGGACTCTGACTGTTCTTGAAGGTTTTTAACAATACATCCTTTAAACATTTGTAAATATACAAATCTGTAAATATCACTGTGCATTGTAACTCCTGAAACATAAAGCTCTTGCATAAATGAGAGCAATAGACTTGTAATTGTGTCTAGAAGATAAATTTCTAGGAATCTTGGACTTTGAGAACCATGTGTTCACACACAATAATTTGAAACTTGATAACAAAATAGAGGGTTAAATATGTCAGCATCAACCAAATGGGACTAAGAACTTGCAAAGGTATTTGCCTATATAGGTGGAAAACGCTTATTCTTACATTTTTCCTGCAAATAAACCAGACACCCATGAATCACATTCCGCACCCCCCCCCCATAATTACTGCAATGACATAGTGTTTGAGAGTCTTGAAAATGGACCTAAGATATCACCTTTCCAAACCACTGTCTATTGAATGTATCTTTAAACATGTATCCATGCATATTAAATGAATTAAAATTCACATATCAATATGTTAACAGTACGATACTGCTATTTTACCAGCATGTCCTACAAATTGGTAAAACTCTTATCTGGAAGTAACAAACCTAAATGTGTCTAGCTAGTGTCAGTTCAATATTCTTATCTTAATTCTCTGCTTTTAGTATTCTAGTTTTGGGGTTTGTGTATTGATCCCCTTCTGTGTTTGAAACTTATCTGCGTTTTTGGTAATCCATGTTGAAACAATCGGTTTCTTGAATCAGAGCCAGAACTCTAAAATACTCTCCTTGTAGTATTTCAAATTTAAGAGATTTTTTTCTACTCTATATTTGGAGCTTTAGTTATTTGTGTTCAGGTTTCTGAGAGCTCACATAGATGCAGTGCTTGAAATTAAATCATTATGTGATTCTAAAGAAATGAATATTTCTTTGACATGTATTCTGTAAAATATTTGGCTAATATCTGGGAATGGGCTTTTTCCCCTCTGCTGTAGCAATCAATTTCGATATCTGGAGTTTGGTGAGGATACTTCAGCCTCAACTTTTGACTTCAACTTGGGATGTAAAAAGGTTTTTTTTTTTTTCTTGTTTAACATATCAAAACAAACAACCCCATAACCATGAAAAGCCATGACTCAATCCTGACAAGCTGGATTGTATAATTTACTACCTCATGACAACTTCTGGAAAGAATACCGTGGCCTTAAAAGGAATAAAAACACATGTATTAGATTTTAGATTAGCTAACAGGAATGATTGTTATTTTGATTTTTGAAATGTATGTAAAAATTACTACAATTTGTGAGGCAATGGACTCAGCCCTATTAAGAATATTTTTGTTCTGGGTGGGGCACCTGGGTGGCTCAGTCAGTTAAGTGTCTGACTCTTGATTTTGGCTCAGGTCATGATCTCACGGCTGGTGAGTTCTAGACCCACATCGGGCTCTGTGCTGACAGCGTGGATTGCTTGGGATTTTGTCTACCTCTCTGCTTGTTTCTCTCTCTCTCTCTCTCTCTCTCTCTCTCTCTCTCTTGTCTCTGTCTCTCACTGTCTCTCAAAATAAAAATAAACTTAAAAGAAAGTTTTAAAAAAAATTTTTGTTCTATATTCTTTTTTCTCCACTGTATATTATACATTTTGTGTAGAGAAAACCTTTCTCTACAAATTCTCTCATATCTTTCCATTCCCTTCATTACATTATACCACACACAGGACACTTTTTTTTTTTTTTTAATACATACCAAATCACAGCTTCTGGGTTTTCAGTATTAGGTCAGATGGTGGACTTTTTAAAAAATAATTCTTCCTGAGTCTTTTATGATGTTTTCATTGTGTAAATATTGTCTTTTCCACTATATTCTGAAGTATGTTGAGAGAGTCTCATTGTAAAAGGTAAGATAGCAATACTATCCATGTGAACAATTTTGCATTTTCTAAATAAATTGCCTTAATTTATTCCTGTTATTTTTTTCAAGGGCCTCAGGCGTCAATGAATATAGGCTCATTAATTGCTAAGTAAGTAATTTTTCCACAAATATAGTCTTGTTCCAAATACTCATTTGTGCATTTAGTGTGCGTGACCAGGGTCACCAAACACAAGCCTAGTTATGAAGTGAAATAAACATTTCTTGGAAAAGTGGGCATCAGGGTCAAATTAAAATCCCACACAAATCATAGCATCACTTAGGATCACTGCTGGAAAATCAAAATGTTGACTTACTTACTGGGATGGAAAAGCTGAGAGTCTTCCACATTGCTACGGAGGATAGTATGAAAGAAAAAGCTTTTCTCAATTTCTTGACCTACAATGAATGTTTTCTTCTCCAAGTAATCTTTCTTTGTCCCCTCAGTGAAAGGTGATCTCTCTGATTTGTCATAGCATGTTACCTATGATTACCTGCCATACATTATATTTTTGTCTTAGATCTAAATGTCTTATCTACCCCCTCCTTTTTTTTTTTTTTTTTTTGGTCTGCACAGACATTGGAACCATCCTTCCAATACTTACTTGGCTCAGTACCTTGGACAGAATAGATGCTTACTACTGGTTGAAAGCATGAATAATGTAGTTGTGTAAAAAGTATTCATTATAGAGAGAAGGGTAGGAATAAAAGTGAAGAAAAAGGAACTTCTTTGTGTTGATTTCTTCCCCTTTCTGCTTCTATGCAAAGCATAAGTCTCTCCTTTGATTATTTGGATCTTCATTCATTGAGCAGGAGTGATGCATCAGACACTCTTGTGTTCTGCCAGTTTTGAGCTGCTTAGAATTCATGTGTACAGAATTTTGAAACAGGCTCGAATATGTTGGCTTGTCATAGGCAAAACATAATTTCCAAGTTTTTAGGAAAATAAAGGAGTTTGGAAAACTATGAGAGATTTATAAAAGACTCAGCAATCTTGTGGTTCTTGAATGCTATTTGGATTGTTATTGTTACCTTTCTACTTCTCACTGGCATTTACAGAGAATTCTGTACCTTGTGCTTCAAAATTATGTAATACAGTGGTTATACTTTAGGGTTTGTTTATCGTCCCTTCCTGCTTTTCAAACTTAACCATGTTTTAAACCTAACCATATTGTTTTATACTTTTGGGGCTTTGTGACATAAACAAATGAATGGAATTCGATTAACACTTGATTGCTTTTTATATGGAAGATTCTTTAAGGTCTGCATGCTAGATGGAATAAGAAAGTTATAATCTAGTGGAGGAAAAGGTACATTTATACATAGCATTATGAGGGAAGTAAAAACCTGCCTTAAGTGACATTTGTCTACTTGAAGACAAGGAAATACAACAGGAAACTTAAGGTCTTTTTAGATTCTACATGACTCTGATTTTATAAATCATGAGTACAGGAAGACAAAAAGATTTTGAATTCCAATTTTGTCTTTAAATCACAGAGGATATGGTGGTTAAAGGCCATATTATGGTTTCTTGGTGGTTGAAGCCAATATCATAAAGCTCTTAGGTAGCAATATCAGAAAGCTTCTGGAATGGTTTCTATTTTCCTGGTTCTATGGCAAGCTTGACTATTTTAATCCATAGTAACCCTTTTAGGTATTACTCTGGCTATTTCAGATAAGGAAACTGAGGATTAGAAAGACAAATGTGTTGACCATCACAAAGAGAGGAAAGCAGCAGGGATGGGGTCAAACAGCATTAGACTGTCAAATCTATACTTCTAAGCCCTTGGGTTTATTTTTTTATCATAGTGATGGCCTCTATAAATTCATACATTAAATTGCAAATACTAAATTTATGTTTTTGTCTATGCTCATTTAAAAAGAGTCTAAATTTTAAACTCCATTAAAAAGACAACAGTGTGAAATGAGAAAACAACTGGAACTTTCATGAAATTCTGGTGGGGAGTATTAACTGGTACAAGAATATTTAAAAATGGTTTGTCATTATCTACTAAAGACGAAAGAACAATTATCCCATGGGCCCGTAGTTTTGTTTTCTTGTACATACACCTTAAATGGTGTGCTTGTGCACCACAGACATGGACAATAACATTTATGTCAGCGTTATTTGTAAAAGCCCCAAATTGGAAAGCACTCAAATTCAGTCAACACTAGAATGGATAAGGATTTTGCTATATTCATGGGAGTGAAATAACACAAGGCAATAAAAATGAACAACACGCAACACCACATTGAATTATCCCACGATATTAAGTCAGAAAATCAGAGTAAATAAATACATGATATATGAGTCTGCTGAGATGAAATTTTACAAGTAACCAAAAATAATCTGAGGAGTGAAAATAACAAATTGGCTTGGAAGTGGCTCCAAAATATTAGTGGTGTACTATTTCTTGACCTATGCATTAGTTACATGGATATATTCCTTTGTGATTATTCATTGAACTGTTATTTATTATCATACACTTTTCTGTAATTTTTTTGGTAAAAAGTTTAACCTAAAACCATCATTTGTTGGAAAGGACATGTTCTGGCTGACTTAAATACTGGTTATAAAGAGGTGTCTGATAATAATCGATACACACACACAAAATCTGTACAGCTCTTGTAATTGGCTTGTTTTCTAAGAGGGGTTATTTTGCTTGCCTTTAAGTACAAAATACAGAAATAATACAGTGTTAATTTGGACATGTGAACTCTTTCTTTGAAAAACACTATAAAAGGAGAGGATGCAGAGTATATGGAGCATTAGGTCAAACATGTATCTCTAATATCCATTTGATTCCCTACTGCTGTCTTCTTTGAGAGTAGGAGGGATATCAGATCACCCTGGTAATTTGGAATTAGTTCTGTTGAGATTTTACTCAAGTGTCTAGTGAGAAATCAGAGTGTTACTGAAGCTCCAAGTATTTTGTAATCTTTGCCAAGACCAGACGCTGTTGGGACCATTTACCAAATCCCTGAGTAAAATCTCTCCTGTTTGGCACTTGTTCTAGTTACTGGAAGAATAAACATTCTTTTTTGTTTTTTTTTCCCAAATAAATAGTCATTGAAGACAGATGTATACCCTCACTGTAAATGTTCCTGGCCACCTCTCCTGAAGCAGAGATTGCTCTCCATGATCTGAAGTGGTTTGACTGACATGATGCTGGCTTTAGTCACATTAGCACTTGGGTCCACTCACCCCTAGTACACGATCTTTTCATGATGTAGGCAAGGTTTTGCCCTGATGAGAGCTCTATTCTCTTAACTTAGTATCAATAGCAAGTATAATTTAAGAACAAAACCTCTATAAATCTAATCTAGGCTCAAATCCCATCTTCTATCTCTATGCTGACTTTGGAAATTTAAACTTAAAAAAATTTGTTTAAACATTTATTTATTATTGAGAGATAGAGAATGAGCATGGGAGAGGCAGAGAGAGGAGGAGACACAGAATCCGAATCAGGCTCCAGGCTCCGAGCTGTCAGCACAGAACCCGATGCGGGACTCGAACTCACAAACTGCAAGATCATGACCTGAGCCGAAGTTGGAAGCTCAAACGACTGAGCCACCCAGGGGCCGCAGACTTTTCTTTTTTAACGTTTATTTATTTTGAGAGAGAGAGATCCTAGCACAGTATCTGCTACAAAATAAGCTTTCAATAAACAGAAGCTATCATTAACAGCTATTATTATTACTTAGATACATGCTGCTTTCATAGGTAACATAGGACCCCATTAACTCCGTTGACCTAAGTGCACAAATCAAGGGAATCAGATCCAACAAAGTTTGATAAGTAAGATGTTACTAATCATCTAAATAAAAACAATACACTTTGTTATACTAGGAAACTAGTATTTCTTAGAAAATTATTTCTTTAGAAAACACAATTTTTGTAAAAGCCACATTCAGTGAACATTTGCCTTGGTATCTATTTCTATATATTTAGATCTAATATAAGTGAAACCAGTTTGAAGATCACTGACTTCTGGTTAGTTCTTTAAGGCACAAATGTGCGTTTCAGAAGTGCTTTTAGTCAGGAGAAAAGTCACCAATGTACCTTGAAATGAAAGATTGCCACCAAAGATTGAAGGAGATATTTTACCATTCTTCATTTTATGTTTAAGCTTTGCTGAGATCAATGAATTCCAAATCATTATCCATCAGTTAGTATGTGCAGAGAAAATGCTTTAATGTCTGGAAATTTCATCAACCTTAGTCTTCTGGTGAAAAAGGAATTGCTTAGCTGCGTGTTCTGGAGACCACCATGCTGTAATTACATACCAGACATCTAAATGTATACAAACACTAAAAAAGCGTGCATTTTCAGCAGCACGTTCTGGGTTTCAGAGAATTAATTTTGAACCATAGCCACTGGTTTCTCCAAATACAGTTTACCATTGTTGGCCAATTCATGACAGTGGAAGTACTACAGTGTGACAAGGTGTTCCCACCTCTAGGATACTAAATACAACACACGCTTCCTGCTACTTTATTGTATATGCATTTTCTTTCCCAATAGTTTAGCAAATGTTTGCTAAACATAAACTGCAAGAATGCTGAGTCTCTCAGGAGATAACCAAAATCCACAGCTACACCCCTCCCCCCGACCTTTTTCAGGGGAAAAGATTAAAAATAACCAACTTTGCTCAGCCATATTAAGCGTATCTTTTCCCTGGGAATCACTTAAAAAAAATTTTTTTTTCTGCCTCTCTTTGAAAATTGAAAACATGAATGCTTCATTGCCTAAGAAACTGAGTAAACTTGCTTTCTGAAATGTACCTTTTAATGTCTTTTATGATTTTGTTTTTTTCTCTTATTTGCACTCTCAGCTGTGGATGAATTTCCATGCAATGCATCATTTCTTGAGGAGTTTACATGCCCGAAGAAATAAAAATGGAAAATGGTATCTATTAAGGGAGAACAGCTTTCTCCAGTCCCCAGCAGATGCTGTTGGTGAGCCACCTTCTGTCTGCTCAGCCCAGCCCATCAGCTTAACCCTCCATAGGGTTGCCACGAAGAAAGGAACATACTGCTGGTTGTTAAACAAATGAAGGCATTCTTAACTTGACTTTACCCTCTTATTGTTTCAGAATACAGTGTATACCTAGGGGTTTGTAAATTTTAGTCACATATCATTCCACTTTGTCTCAAATGATTTCTGTTATCATAACCCGCTGGCTTCCACATGATTGCTTACCTGCGATTAACTTGCATTCTCGTGCTTTCTCCACACCATACTGCACATCAGATTGCAGAGCACCTGCACACGTGAACCCATTTCTTTTGTTTTTATTAACTTTAATCGTCTCAAAGCTATGGTTTCCATCCGTATTTCTCTTCATAGCTGAGGACAGCATCAGCGCATCTGTGTTGGAGATGCCCGGTGGGTTCGTGCATAGTGTTTGGCCTGTTGTCATCTGGAGAGAAGCATGATGATCTCTGAACATGTATTTTAGCAGATTTGTGATGTGAAGGATAAGTGCCGTTAAGTCTTTGGACTTGAGCTAAACAGAGCATGACTCACACGTGCCGTATCAGAAGGGATGAGGCCAGAGGAGGGATAGTGGGGCGGGATATGTGCTCTATAATAGATTTTTTTTTTTTTTTACATTGGCAGGGGAGGTGTGTGATAAAGTGGATATACGGTGTAATGCTCTATATTTCTGACTACTTTTCTGCTACTTACAACTTTGTCCCATCCCCTGTTACTAATGTGTGAAACTTTTATGCTTCTGTGTAAGCTAAGTTCCCTGCTCTGTGCACCTCTCATACCTGTCAGCTCCTCTGCAAACCAAGAACGGGGTGCCCCACCTCACTTGGCTCCAGGGATAAACGTCACTTCATACTCAAGAGGAGTCAGGAGGTGTCAAAATTACCTGTTTGGACCTTGAAATAAGAAGGTTTGGCTACAATTAAGAAGTTGAAAAGGAAGCAGCAGCAGACATTTAAATCTTCCTTCCCAGTCATTTACTGTGAAATCTAACTCCATTCCTGGAGCAAAATTGATGGCATTTTAGGACTTTAGTGTTTTTCAGGTATCAATAAATTTCTGCTAGTGTCTCCCAGCCTCTCTAATAGCTAGCAGGATCAGTAATAAAACCTAACAAAAGGTTTTAGTAAAAGAAGCCAACATCCCCCTATATTATTTAGACACATTTTAAGCATCCTTTTGACATTCATTTAACATGAATAACCGATATTTTCCTACATTTATTTTTTTACCCATTTTACAGTAACATGGAGAGAAATTAATTACACAAATGTATAGCTGCCTGTTTGACACAGAGCCATCACCTTTGACGTGAACATTGCTCAGTAATAAAACACTGCCAAGATAGCAGAACTTTCTCCCATCATTAGCTCATGTCTCCCCCCCAATAATAACTGCTTTCTTACTTTGGCTTATGATTTCATAATCTAAGGACACACTACTGAACACTAGAGTTTAGCCTCACCTATTTTTCAAACTTAATTTAAATGGATTAATACAGTATGTACTCTTTTATGTCTACCCCATTTTGTGATAGGTTATCTTTGGGAGATCGTCTCTGATGTAGTATGTAGCTGTTACTGTCATTGAGGTGTAATGTTCTTTAATATGATTATACCACACTTAGAAAACCACTTGTACTGTTGGATGAGTGTTGGGGATATTTCTTGTTTTGGATTCTTAAAAACAACGCAGCCACGAACGTTCTTGTTTGTGTCCTGGGGTACTTACGCAGTAGCGCAGATTTCTCTGGGATGTGTAACCAGGTGTAAAACCGCTGGGCGATAGTCTGTATATCTTCAATTTTATTAGAGGGGATCAAACCATTTTCCAAAGTGGTTGTACCAGTTTTCACTATTCCCAGCGGTTAGCTGTGTTTTCATGGATTTATTTTTCTGCTCTCTACTCTTCTTTTTCCACTTGTAAATCTCTTCCCGTTACATTTTCTTAATGCTGTGGCTCGAAAAGAAGTCGTAACTTCTAGTGCAGTAAGTAACTTTTTAGAGATTATCTTGGGTATTCTGGACAATGGTATTTCCAAATACGTTTTAGAATCTACTTGCCAATATATAAACTTGATGCACATATGCAACCTATAGAGATTTTGGGATCGAATCTATAGGCTAGCAGGAGATCATATATCTTTGCAGTACTGAATTTTTGCAGTAGTTCATCGTTCTGTGTAGTAGGTCTTAATTTTCAATAATGTTTTATAATTCTGGTAGAGGTACCACACATCTTTTTATAGAATAATTCCTAGTTACTTGAATTTTATTATTTATGACCTCTTTTATGTTTTAATATTTGATGTTGATACATAGAAATACAATCCATTTACATATATTGACATTGTATTATGCCATTTTTATAAGCAGGAATTTATGCTAGTAATTTAGTTGTAGAATTTTCATGCTTTTCTTTTTTTTATAGTTTATTTATTTTGAGCTAGAGCCAGAGCGTGAACATGGAAGGGGCAGAGAAAAAGAATCCCGATCAAGCTCCATGCTGTCAGTGCAGAGCCCAACCAGGAGCTTGAGCCCATGAACCGTGAGATCATGACCTGAGCCATGCCTGAGTCACCCAGTTCCCCCTGCATGTTTTTCTTTAAACAGAGTTAAGTTACATGTGAACAAGAGTTACTTTTTTATTTCCTTTCCAATTCAGACAATACCTTGATTGGTTTTTCTTCGTGAAACATTCAACACTTCACTGTTAAATATAAAATTCTTGTATTTGGTATACCCTTTATCAAATTGAGGCAGATTCCTTGAATTCTGTTGGCTGAAAATTTTTTTATTCATCAGATCTTTTTATTGTAAAATACTGTAAATGCACTTTTTAAAACTTTGTAAAATACAACATAAAATTGACTATCATACCTACGTTAGGTGTACCGTTAAGTTTATCGGTATCATTGTAGAACCCTTCATCTTTTAAAACCAAAACTCTGTACTGATTAAACAGTAACTCCCCATGCCCCCTTTCCCCAAACCTCTGGTCACCATCTTTCTAATCCAGGTGTCCATGAATTTGACTACTTACTCTAGGACCTCATCAAAGTGGAGCATTTGTCCTTTTGTGACTGGTTTATTCCACTTAGCACATTGTCCTCCAGGTTCACCCATGTTGTAACATATGTCAGAATTTTCTTCCTTGCTAAGGCTGAACATCACTGCTTCTGTCTCTTACCTATTGAGAATAATGCTGCTATGAACATGGGTATACAAACATCTGTTTCTGGCCCCGCTTTCAGTTCTTTTGCATCAGTACCCAGAAGTGGGATTGCTGGATCATGTGGTAATTTTATTTGTAATTTTTTGAGGAACCACCGTAGTGTTTTCCATGGTGGCGGCACCATTTTTACGTTCCTGTCTATAGAGCACAGGGGTTCTAATTTCTTCACATCTTTGCCAGTAAACATTTTTCTTCAGTCAGAAATTGATGTTGAATCTTACCAAAGGTTTTGCAGCCTCTGTTATGATGATCATATGCTACTTTTCCCTTCGTTCTGTTGATGTGGTAAATGACACTGATTGATTTTTTTTGAAAAATTAATCCATTTTACATTTCTGGAACACAAATTGTTCATGACATTTGAGCTGTTCATGTTATTGGCTTGAATTTTTAATGTTTAACATTTTGGCATTTATGTATATAAGAGACTTGCTTACAGATTTTTCCTTCTAATTGTATTTTTAGGTCAAAATCATGCTGCTTTCATAAAATCACTTGGGCAAGTTAACCTTCTTTTTCTCTGGTAGAGTTTCTGAAAGATTGACATGATTTTTTTCCCCATAGGTATTTGGTAGAATATACTAGGAAAGCCATTTTGGGCTGAGACTTTGTTTTGTTTTCTGGGGTGATTCCTACTTTTTTTTTTTTTTTTTTTTAGTTTAGTTTTATTTAATTGAGAGCAAGAGTGAGAGAGAGAATAAATCCCAAGCAGGCTCTGCACTGTTAGTGCAGAATCCATAGTGGGGCTTAAACCCACAAACGGTGAGATCATGACCTGAGCCAAAACTAAGAGTCGAACACTTAACCTACTGAGCCACTCGGGCACCCTGTGATTCTTAATTTTGGATTAAATATATTTTGAAAACAGAGGGATATTCATGTTTTTTTGTTGTATGTCTGATCTACTGAGTGGTACTTGGCTTGAACTTTGTCCATTTCATCTACATTTTCCAATTTTAGTATAATAATAATCTTATTTGATCCTTTGTGTTGTATGTAGTTTTATCTAGTCAGTTCATGTTTCCTTTCTTTTTCTTAACTGTCTTTGGGTTTAATTTGATGTTCCTTTTCTCATTTTTCTACTCGGATATTTACATAGCTGATTTTTAGTTAGCTTTTCTAAAATATGCACTTAAAATTGTAAGATTCTTTCTAAAAATATTTTACTTACATCCCATAAGTTTTAATGTGTAGAGTGTTAAAATGTATTAATTTGAAAATATTTTCTAATTTTTTTAGTTTTTGAACCAACGTATGCTAGGGGGAGGTTTTTTTTTTTTTTTTTTTTGTGACTATTTCTCCTTAATCCTAAAACACAGTTATTTACTTATTTCCATTACTTCTATAATTTCTTGGCCTATATTTCTCTCTCTGGGATATATTTTTTAATTGGAGATTTTGCTGATAGAATAAATTTTAGAACTATGTTATTTCCAAAGCACAGGAGGAGAGGAGAGGAGACAATGCAAAGATAATAAGATTGTTGCGATGTGTGCTGTGTTATGTGTACGTTCTTCCTTTCTTTTACCACTTGTCTACCACCTTTTACTTACGCCAATTTCTTCCTGTTTGTGTTTGCTACCTACTTCATTGAGTTTTTGTTCTTGCCTCCAGGAAAACCTTGGTATTCTCCTGTTTCCCAAATCCATGGCCAAATTTAGTTTGTGGTCATCCTTTACATTTTATTCCTTTGTTTTGATTTATATGATACTTACTTCCAAAAAATGGGAAGTCAGCTTACAAAGGAGTTACTTACCTCATCAATTATAGACTATTTGGCATCCATTGTTTTTCTTTTTTCTTGACGTCCCTTCTACCTACAGAAATATTAATCATTGTTATCATATGCCATGTTGTCATAGACTCTAAGTCTAAAGTTCTCTTTTGGCCAGCAAAAGGGCGGATGCAGGATTAAAGTGAGAGATGGCTAATGTCCAGGGAAAAGACAAGAGCCCTGAATAAAGGTCCTCACCTCATATTTATTCAGATCAGAAGGCTTACAAACATGATGGGTGTGAACATCATATTAACATTAACTTGAGGACATGAGGGAAAAAGGGGGTTTTGAAGATTGATAGTGTTTGGGGTTTGGGTCAATATAAAACAAAATCCTGGCACCAGGCAGATGGGTAGATGGTTGTTAACAGCAGACATGAGGTAGCACCTCTGTTTATTTTAGCTAGCCTAGGGGATAAGGCAGATAGGGGAAATAACCTGAGGGTTAACAAGACACCTTTTCTTTTGTTAACCATCTCCACTCTGGGCTGCTTTGCCTGCAGCCCAGCAGTCCATAGTCCAATTCACCAGTTTACCTAACCTTGCCCTTTCGTCCTGTGAAAGCAGTTTTTCTGCTATAGTACTAAATTGGGGGTGCTTCCACCCTGAATATCTAATCTTGTTTATTTCATTTACCTATGTATTGGGCACCTTTGCGCCATTCCTATTTTAGGCTTTTGCCTCTCCCTCTCTATTCTGCACCCCCTTTCTATTTTGGGGTGCCTTTGCACCTCCCTATTCCTGGAACCTTCGTACCTCCATATTCTCGGGGTGTCTTTGCATCCTCATATTCTTGGGGTGCCAATCTGGTTTATTCAAACTCAGGTGTGAGCTTTTTATGACTTTGTATTTCTTTATGCCTTGTTAACCCATTGGTGCAAGCCCAGGGGATTCTTAAGCTTATCCCTTCACACCATGTGTCTTCTGAATCATTCCTTCCTTAGCTTCCTTAATTTTGTGTTTATGACTCTGTATACACACTGTAAATTATCCTACTTTGGTATTCCCTCTAAATTAAGTTTCTCAGGGTGATGCATTTTATGCATCTATTATTCCCCAGTGCCTCATAATAATAAACCCTTTGAAATATACAAAATTCCCAACTAGAGCCAGATGACCTAAAAGAAGAGTAAGGAAAATGCTTGGAAGCGGACGTCCTGGAAACCCACATGTCCATGCCAACTTAATTTTAGTATTTAAGACATCCTATCATATGTATGTGTGTATACGTGTGTGTGTGTATGTGTGTGTGTATAGTAAGTTTATAAAACACCTATGTGTGCATTTATGTGTGTATTATTGAAAGCTACAAATATATTTCTTTTAGGTTTACAAAGCTCCTATATATTTGTCTGCTGCAAATAACTCACTGTCTTCAGTGTATCAAGGTGCTTAAAGAAAAACAAACATGTAATTTCAGTGCATAATGTATCTAAGAGGCCAAACATAGCCCTTTGTTGTATAGAAGACACTCCATAACATTTCTCTCATTTATTTGCCCAATATCTACTCTAGGTGTCATGTCTACCTAATCTATTTCAACAAAAGTTACTTTCTTTCTTGTAACTTTTCTCTGTAATGTAAACAAAAAGAACACGTTTTTGTGTTTAAAACAGGTCACGAAAAAATGTCACCAGTTTACTAACTTGATAGAGCATCCTTCCCTGGCTTAGGTAACTGTTAATTCTTATACCCACCGTATCAATGGCAATATGGTGCTTATGTTTAATAAATATGCATTTCCTTCATATCAGCCCACAAGCGTACTGTAATAATATGACTGTAGTGTAAATTGAGGTAAATCTACATAGCAGCCACCTCTGTGTCACAATGTGGGACAAAAACGGGAAGGATATTATAGCCTAATGGTTCTTCTAACTTTTACATATAAATCTACCAGTTGACTCTTGCATATCAGAGCACTTAGGAAAAGTGAGGAGGAAAAATCCAGCTGTCATTTACTTTTGGATGCTGGGAAAAATGGTGTAGGAAATGAGAACTTTTCAAACCTTTTATATTTATTAAAAACTATTAATTCTGATACTACTTATTAAAAACTTACGTTTGTAATGCTAAACATAAGATGACCAACAGTGGCAAGGAGCCGCATACTCTCATCTGTCGCTGAGCATCCCTTCTCCACAAATCCTTGGTTACAACATCAAGACCAATAGGGCACGTTCTCTAGCAGACTGAAAGGTCACTACTTTGTTTATATGACTCTCATAATCTGAAACTTCAGCAGAATGAATTCAACAACAGGCTCTAGTCCCTCCAGGGCTGCAGTCTTTCTGTGGTACTGTTTGCCTCTCAGAAGTTCTGTGAGATAGTGCTTAGCATTTGGCATAGGTTGACTTTACCTGAGAGGACCTATGTCTGCACCAAGGTGTGGCTTGAAAACACAAAAGCAGAGCCACTCAGGCAAGCCAGGGATGCCTAGAGTGAACGTCAGAGTGGATTAGGTACAAGCTCTTATTTCCCAAGTTGGTTAAAGGATGCAAACTTTGAGTTATAAGGCAAATAAAATCTGTGGCTCTAATGTATAGCATGGTGACTACAGTTATTAATACTGTATTATATATTTGAAATTTTCTAAGACTGTGGATCTTAAGCATTCTCACCACACACACACACACACACACACACACACACACTACTATGTGAGGTAATGCCTGTATTATCTAGCTTGATTGTGATAATTTCACAAGGCATGCATATATCAAATCATCATGTGGTATACTTTTAATATTTATGATTTTGTCAATTCTACCTCAGTAAAGCTGAAAAAAGGACAAAACAAAACAAGCTGTCATTTGGCACTTGATCTGGAAGATTCAGTTATCCTCTGTGTTCACCCTGGGTCCTTCGTCTCCATCTAAGTTCAAACATTAAATATTCATATTTAGAGGTTGGGGTGGTGGGGTTCATCTCTTGAAACATCATGGGCTAGTGATAGTGGAGGAAAAGGAAGACTGGATCAGTTGAAGAGGAGTATCTTACTTGGCTTTGGAGGACGATAAACAGAACAAAATGCCATAGTCAGGTATTGCTCATATTTCTTTTACTCGATAGTAATGGCTGAATCTTGTAAGGATATTGCCCTCCCAGTGAAAAATTGCACTGCTAATGAACAAAGGGAAGTAAGCAGTGACTGGGCTAGAGAGGAGATGAGTAGCATGTTTGGAACGTAATGGGAATCCACAGGTATTGCCAAGGGACAGTCAGGTGGAGCTTATCAACTATACTTAAAAAAAAAATGAATCTAACCTTTCATTCATCAAACAGAACCCTATATAAATGTCAGTGAGCATCAACATTCAATTAACACTGTGACTTATTCATCAGTTAGAGATATATAGTGTCGGGACTCCTGTGGCTCCTGAATCATAATACTAGAGACCTTTCTTCAGCTGTTCTTAGGTAAGGATGTCTCACCTGCTGTATGTCGAGCACCTTTCATTGAATCTCTACTTCAGACATTATCATATAGTCCCTGGGTAACATGCAGGTAGGATCTCACGTTGGTTCATTGCACATCAAGATTCCAATGAAGCGTCAACCCCTGGGAACCCAGAACTGACAAACTAGTCTCCCTGACCCCCCTGCATGGACAAAAATTGAGGAGAATTGTTCTGTGCTTCTTAATGTGTATGTTGTTGACATATAAACATTTGTTAGAGGGCGGGAAAACAGTTATACTCTGCTGATGTGTTGCATTCAACCCTTCCTCAGGGTGTACTTTTAATTCTGCAGCCAGGGTATTAGCAATATTAAACTGAAAATGTCACAGAATGTCAAATCTGAAAATGTCACTAGGAAAGGGGAAGAAAAAGATGGTGACCCTGTACCATCCACAGATGAAATAAATATGCCGCTCTGGTACTGCACAATGGTTTTTTTAGTGGGTGTAATTTTATACATTTTGCATCCTATTAATTTTCATGGCATCGATGGAGAAATATTAGAACAGCGAGAGTGCTGGAGACAAATTAACTCATCAATTACATGTATGGGACAGTGGAGACTGAGTTTATTTCACCATTTCAAATTGCAATAAAACTGTAATTACTAACTCGTGGCATCTTCATGGAAATCTGCATTCATTACCACTTAATTTGGAGTCAGTGACTGCTGTATACTTAACTTTTCTCTAATCTCTGCCACCAAGTAGATGCAGTAGGAAAGAGTCTGGAATTAAAGCAGCTGTCCCACTCAGTCCCCACAGAAACATTTTTGTAACCATCCAAACTAAATTTTGCCCATGAAACCAGTGAGATGAGTTTGTTTTTAAATAGTGCAGAAAATGGAAAATGAAGCCATTGTTTGTTCAAGGGCACAATTCCCCCTTTCACCTCTTTCTCCTCTCTACTTCTGTCTAACCTGTTGCCACTGTCCCCTCTTCCACCTTTTCCTGGCATGCTCAAGGACAGGACAGAGAGCGTGGTTTCCTACAGGAAGAGTGGCAAAAGAGAAAGATGAAACCAGTAGATGGAGGGTCAAATTCTCTCTATGCAGTTTTCCAACCTGATGGTTTTTGAGCACGTTATTTCACTTCTTTGAAACGCGCTCTCCTCATTTGTAAATTAGGGATTATAATGCCAACCTTCAAAGGTTTATGTGAGCATTAAGTGAACTAATATATGCAAATACCCCTAGTGTAGCACCCAGCATTTTGATGCTGGCTTCCTGGCTTTTAATCTTTAAAGAAAACAAGAAATTATATGTATTACATACTGTGTCATGATTTATGGAGCAAATTGAATTTGCCTGACAGTTGAGTATCTAGGAGGATCAAAACTGCATTTATTATACATAGGCCATTTGTTTTTGTTTTTGTATCTTTAATATGGTTGAAAAGCAAAGTTCTATATAAATTGAAAGTGATCTTTAACCAGATATTTTTTACTTGCCACTATGAATTAATTAAGTCTGAAAGGCATCATTTAATGTTTTTATTTTTCTCTATGCAGTTACTGGCACCTGGGAAATTATAGATCACAGATGTAATGGATCATATAGGGCAGAAATCACCTGCGTTTTATTTTGGGACCAGTGATGTTTTTCAAAAGTCTGTTTCTGTCAACTGCGGGTTCTGATGTATGTGCAAAAGGAAGCAAAGGAATCAAGTGTCTGTGGTGTGTGCACTATTTGATGCAGGAACAGAGGCAAAAAAAGCTCACTCTATGATCTTAGCAAGAAAAACCCCAAAAAGGGTTGGATAGGGACTAGTTACATAAAGTGCAAACAGAATAAATCTTTTCAATTATTTTAAAGTAACGATGCATGCTTCGCTAATAGTTTTTTAAAATTCCATCCACAAGCAGTGTTAGCCATCTTTGTTAATCTCAACTCTACTTCTCAGAGTAACTTTCCATTGTACAGATTTCTAAAGCTTATTCTGACTTATTAATACAGTTAACTGAGCACACGTAAGAAAAACAAACAAACCCCTCAATTCTGTGCGTTCACTACCATTGACTTGGCTATTTCTGGGTATCTTTCCATACCTGAAAAATGTGCAGGTGCTGCCCCTGAATCAAGCTAGACTAGTTGAATGAACTGATTACTTCTTAAGCTGATCTGGCTAAATACACATGTGCTTCATGGACTTGAGCTGATCAACATCTATACAACAGGACATTTAGATTGCTGACCCTTTGAGCAAATGCCGTGCCTCTGATCTCAAACTACTTGGGCTGAATCTACTTAACAGTGCCAGTTACAGCATGGAAAACAAAAATTGAGTGAGAGTTTTGGAGATTTTTAAGATTCCTTCCAGATAGGGGCGCCTGGATGGCGCAGTCGGTTAAGCGTCCGACTTCAGCCAGGTCACGATCTCGCGGTCCGTGAGTTCGAGCCCAGCGTCGGGCTCTGGGCTGATGGCTCAGAGCCTGGAGCCTGTTTCTGATTCTGTGTCTCCCTCTCTCTCTGCCCCTCCCCCGCTCATGCTCTGTCTCTCTCTGTCCCAAAAATAAATAAACGTTGAAAAAAAAATTAAAAAAAAAAAAAAAGATTCCTTCCAGATAATAATTGCTGTCTGCAAAACTAGTAAGGTTTAAATGAGTTAATATTCATAGAGCACTTCTAAGAACTGCTACCACATTATGAGCTCTTAATTAATGTTAGCTATTATTACTATACTCCTTTTGCTGTTTATATGGTAAAGCTAAGATACAGTTGTCAACTAGATATAATATCTTAATGTAAAAAGTAAAGGTGAGTTCAGCTATTAATGATATCCTATTGAAAATCCCAAGCAAAGACTTGAGTAACTTAGTATTGATTAGCCACAGCTTACTAGTTAATATGTACAATCTGTTATGTCTAAGAAAGAAATAGAAGTATTTAACGAAAAAAATTGGCTGTGTCATTTATAAATTGATGCTTGTTATCTCAACTGATTAAAATGCACATTTTCATTATAAACTGAAATTGAAAATACAGCAAAGATCATCTTTATTCCAGTTCTTTTGAATTCGCAGATCCTATTGCCGAGGGAAAACGTGTTGGTCCTAGAGGTAGGAAGGGGTTTCTAGAAGTTACTCAGCAATGTTTATAGCTTATTCCTAAATTGATCTAAGCTGTTCCTGCCAGTATCCCATCCCAGTATACCATCTCTAGTCCTTGCTCAACTTTTCCCCCTTTCAACAATCTGAATTGTGTTGGTAAAATAAAAGGAAATAGACAGTTAATGGCAAGGATTTTGTAAAGTCAGTGCATTGTGAGTCAATGAGAGTGATGGCTTTTTGTTTTTCCAGAAAAATAAAGGCATTGTTTTCTGGCCCTTGCTTTGGGATATCTATCGTGTTAGAAAGTTTACTCCTATAGCAATATATAGGAAAACCATGATAACACTTATTTTTCAGTATTTTAAATGTGCGTGAGAACCTTAGGATTTTACATTATCTTCTATATTTATTTATCCTGTTCTTGAATTTAGCTTCTCTGGTGGCTTGTGTACTCCTCCTGAGCCACATCTACTTGTCTGCCTTCTTGGTCATCTTCTAAATGTAGGCCTTTCCTAAGGTTCCTTATTTAAGTGTCCTTTACCCTCCCTTCCCCTGGCCCCAAGCTCTTTTGTAGATCTTGTCTTGTTCAGTAGACATTTTCTTTTTTTATGTGAATTACTTCCAGCTCTATTTAAATTTTTTTAATGTTTATTTATTTTTGAGAAAGACAGAATGAGTGGGGGAGAAGGCAGAGAGAGGGAGACACAGAATCCAAAGCAGGCTCCAGGCTCTGAGCTCTCAGCACAGAGCCCAGTGTGGGGCTGGAACCCATGAACCACGAGATCATGACCTGAACTGAAGTTGGAGGGTTAACTGACTGAGCCACCCACGTGCCCCTCCAGCTCCATTTGACATGTTTCTTGACTAGGCTTTCAAACTACCTCTCAGACATCTTTCCTTAGATGGTATATCAGCAAATTATAGTCAATACATAAAACATGATTTACTCCCTATAGTACTATCATTTGTCCTTGGGAGTGGCACTCCTATTTTCACATGTTAAAAAATAACTTTGACCTCTTGCATGCAAAAACTTTGAATTAACTCTATATCCAATCATATTTGACTGTAGTATTTCTTGCCTATTTACATCTTTACACTGTCACTGCCATGACTCTTATTTAGAACTGTGATCCTTGACACCCATGTGACTACAACGGTCTTCAAGTTGGCACCCCATTTCTAGCATCTTTCTCTCCTAACTGCTTCAACATGAGAGATATTGGTCATGCTCCTGCTTCCTATGGCTTCTTTAATAGATTACTCATAGATTTGTCATTTCTGTCCCTTATTTTGCAATTGCACATATCCTGTGCTCTAAACACAGGGTTGCCAAATTACCTAGGGCCAAATCTGCGCTTACACCTGTTTCTACTAATAAAATTTTATTGTAACCTAGCCAGTTCCACTTATTTACATATTGTCTTTGCTGCTTTCATGCTAAAATGACAGAACTGAGTAGTTGGAACAGAGATTGTGTGTCCTGCAAAGCCACCAAATACTGGTGCTCTATAAAAAAAGCTTGCTGACTCCTTCTCTAGACCTTTTGAAAGTTTAATAATTTAGTATGTGTTGGATTAGACCTATGATTCTGAATTTCTAACAAGCACTCACGATGCAAGCATTTGGACTGTGAACCTTACTTTAAGACACAAAGCTCTAAAGCAAATTTACCAAATGGTAGCTTCATAAATTATTAGGAAAGAGAGAAAGCATCTATCATTTCATGACCGATTCAAGCT
The DNA here is from genome assembly GCF_018350155.1 of Leopardus geoffroyi. Taxonomy (NCBI): domain Eukaryota; kingdom Metazoa; phylum Chordata; class Mammalia; order Carnivora; family Felidae; genus Leopardus; species Leopardus geoffroyi. Next base: position 48,299,143 of record NC_059342.1, read on the forward strand.
ATGACTTCATCTAGGAGCTTCATGGTACATACTACTATACTAACAACTTTAAGAATTTCTGATGTAAAGACAAAAATAAATAAAACATGAAACACGGACAGTTAGATGGTCACCCTACAAGTTAAATAACTTTTAAAACTGCCGAAATCTGTTCTTCCTTTGGTTCATTTCATTTTTTTTAATGTTTATTTTTGAGACAGGGCGAGAGACAGAGCATGAGTGGGGGAGGGGCAGAAGAGAGGGAGACACAGAATCCAAAACAGGCTCCAGACTCCGTGCTGTCAGCACAGAGCCCGACGCGGGGCTTGAACTCACGGACTGTGAGATCATGACCTGAGCCGAAGTCACATGCTCAACCGACTGAGCCACACAGGTGCCCCTTTTTGGTTCATTTCTAATGTTCTTTCTTTCATGAATCTTTGCTAAGTTCCATGAGATATACCCCTCCTTTGAATCTTCAGGGTATACTTTTTGTGTCTGTCTTTTGAACCTGTCACCTATGACTCTAATTCTAACCATTGTCTACACTGTTGTGAACAAGGGTAAACCATTCAAACTTCCTCATGTTTGCAGGTATCCTTCCTCTCCTATGCTGCAACTGTGCCATATCAAATGGTCAGTAAACCTACTAAATTGAATGTCATAAACCCTAAAAATAGGCTCAAAACATATATGATACTTAACAGTTGGTATAGGTATCCGAAAAAGATTTTAAAATAATTTACTTGATGGAACAGTCTTAGGCATGGCTTAATAAATTGAACTTAAAAATACTTTGTCTTTCAGCCTGATACCATGCTTGCCTCTAGGTCATGATATTTTGAGTTTATATGACAACTTCAAAATATTGGGAAGCAATAGATATTTGGAAGCAGAAGGCATATTTTCAGAATAGGTACACATGTGTATGTGTATTTATATTTATAAAATCATTTCTCACTTGAATTCTGAGATTCTTCATGACTCCTCATAGTGTTCAGGTTACTTTAGCTCCCCTCTGAGGCTATGCCTAGGCAATACTGAACTAATTACAGTTCTCTTTATATACCTTACTCTTCCTCACTTCTGGGTCTTTGCACATGCTACTGTCTCTGCCTGGAATACTCTTTGCTTCAAGCTTGTCTGCTTCACTCCTTAACATTTTGTTTCTAACCTAGGTAATTTTTTACACAAGAAAAGCCTTCTCTTACCCTCAAAACTGGGTTTAGGACTTTTCCTCTGTGCACCCAAGGCACTCCCTGACCACGTAGATCATGGAACATTTCACATTGCATTGAGAATGGTGTCCATTTACTTGGTGTCCATTTATGTCATTGGTGTCCATTTACTTCCTAAAACTAGAACTAAGCTATAGACAACAACTGTTTTGTTCACTGTGTTTCTCAAGCAAAATGTATAATGTGCATAAAATGTCTGATAACCGCTTGTCAAATAGATTCTAGTTGTTTGCCTTAGAAGTGAGGTGGGCTGAGAGGCTTTATTGTTAAATTTTCTTCTCTGGATTAAGGTGTGTTGTAGGAACCTGGGGCCTGCTAGTGTTCCCTTGTGTCCTGTCCTGGAATCTATGTTTGGGGCTCCTTAACTCAACTGATAAAGTTCGGAGTTTGAAAAGACCTCTGAGGTTTGTCTGTCTCGTTCAGAGCCTCTGACTGGAATCCAGAGGTGTAGAGAGGATACTGTAATTTCCCGGGTATTTTTTGACTTTAAGAAAACATTAGAACTCATGCTATAGGCTAGGGATGATCCTTGGTATTCTTATGGACATTTAAAAATGTGACTAATGGTTATGAATCCACCTTGGAATAAGCAACGGAAAGTATTGAAAGTTTCTACAATGCAGAGAGGATAGTGGCAACCAAATTTCTATTACGGATTTGAATGTTTTGATGTCTTTTTCCGTGGCATTCTGTAATCACGTAAAGATGACGCAGCATCAGACGTTAGGTTCATCTTTGTTGCCAATGTGTACTGTTAAAGCCTACATCCATGCATTTGTATATGCCACAGGCATGTTGATATTTATTTCCTGCTAATTCCATCCCTATTTATTAGATTACTGATTACATTGCTGTGTATTATTCTCATATTTCTGACACATTTGAGTGGCTATCCATTTATGTATATTATCACTGAATGTACAGGATGTTCGCTTTAGTTAGAAGCATTTTCCTAATGTAGAGTTGTAGGTAATGGACCATCTTACCCTTTTAATGAGTTCTAATTCTATGGAAGAGAGTAGACATTTAGCCATTTTCTTTTTATTGCACGGATTTGGATACCACATATTTTTTCTGGTGGATATAACCATTTACACTGCAATAAAACACCACAAATATTTTATGGTCTGAATTCAATAGTGTTAAGAGCTTTCAATTTCTGAAGTCCTGCCCTGCTCTTTCTTAAACACAATAATCAATAGGCCCTGTGTCATTGAGCCATTTTTTTTTTTTTAAATAGAATTGCACTGGTAACTGTTGCCAAAATCTTCCTTTAAGAAAGACTTGAAATTTTGTGATAAATTCTTTTGTGCCGCTAAGGGTCCTATTCCTTGAGTACCATGGACTTAGATTACCACTGATTTATACTATACCTTAAACATTTTTTTCTATCTAGAGTTTCAAAAGTAGAATTTGTATATATTTTGAAAATTCATACTTAGTTTGTTTATTTATTGCAGAACAAATCAGAGAAAAGTTTTACGTTTTTTGAGACCTGGTTCCAATTCCCCTGAAAAATTGGTATATTTCCTCCTCCTACCGTTTTTTCCCCTTTATTTTGTTTTGGAAACATTTAAATAGGTTTATGCATGAGGCCATAAGTAAGTGCCCCTCCATATTCTTTGACATGACCTTTATGTATACGTCTCTCAGGTGCACTTCGTGCTTCTTTATTTCAGCAGATTATTTTATCTTGTGATCATATCAGTTTTTTTTTCTGTGACAAATTCAGATTAGTTATGGTAAGCAATGCAGGAGAGATACTTCGAGAAATAATAGAAATTCACATAACAATATTATTTACTGTGTGCTTGTCATATTCCAAGCACTGCCTTAAGTGGTTTTCATATATTTTCCACTTTGATCCTCACAGCCAACCATTTTTTTCCCCTTCATTTATAGATGAAGACCTGGACTGCAGAGAATTTAAGTAGACTGCTAAAAGACAGTTGCAGTGAAAAGGAGGCCCGGTAGTTAAGTGCCTTTTTCTAGGCAGTCTTAAAACTCAATTAAAATTCATACTTTTTCCATCTAACAGACTATATTTGAAATAGTGAGAATGGAAGTAAAGAACTTGAAAGAGCAAAAAAAAAAAGCTATGGAAAGTCTCAGGGAAGATCCATAGTCACAAAATGAATGCTACTCTCTTCTGGTGTTTTGTGGGGTTTTGTTTGTTTTGTTGTGTGTGTGTGTGAGTGTATATACACACATATATGTGTATATATATGTATATATATGTGTGTGTATATATATGTGTATATACAGGTATATATATATATACACACACGCGCGCGCGCGCGCGTGTGTGTGTGTGTGTGTGTGTGTGTATATATATATATATATATATTTTTTTTTTTTTTTTTTTTTTTTTTTGCCTGCACAGACCATTTCTGGTCCCTTTCTTTGATGGGGATTCCTCCTCTGCACATCCTCTAAAGACTGTCTTGCCCCCAGTCTCTCTTGGTTTCTTTGTCCTCGCTACTTTTGCTCACTAGGAGATTTAAACCATTCACATGGCTTTAAATACTATCTACACCATCATGAGCCTTAATTGTATAACTCTAACCCTTAGAGCTTTCCCCTGAGATCCACACTCCCATATATCACTTTTAATTTGATACTTCCATTTATAGGCACTTAAAATTTTATGGGTCCAAAATAGTGTTTGATTACTATCCCCCCACAAAAATTTTTTGCCCAGTGTTTTACTTGTCAGTGAACATCAACACAATTTACCTGATGAAACCAAACTTAAAGGAAGTATTCTTGATGATTCCTTGTTCCTAGCCTTCCTGATACAGCTCAACAACAAATTTTATTCATTCTACCGCTAGTATTTATCTTGAATCTATATATTGATCTCTACCCTTCCACTTAGGTTTAAACAATGATGTCTCATCTGAACTAATTCAGCAAGCTTCCAGCTTGTCTTGCTGCTTCTTCCAGTGCACTCCTCCTGTTCATCACCCTACAGCAGTTAGTGATTTTATTCCAGAAGGTTAATAAGATTGTAACCACCACCACCACACAACACATACACCTGTCAGTATCACTTAATGGCCTTGTTTTGCTTTTGGAATAAAATCCAAATTGTGTAATATGAACTGTGTGGCCCCATTCCAAACTCTAGCTTACCTAGACCACAACTCATGATCACTTTCCTTCTCCTTCATTATAGTCCAACGACTAGGGCTTTCTTTTGTCCTTGACATTTCCAGCCTATAGATCTTGTCATGGAATGCTCTCTTCTCCTTATTCTTAATGTATCTGGTAAGTTCTCCTTACTGAGTTCTGAACTCCAAAAACATTTTCTTGGGGAGGACTTCTTTGTTCATCCTCACTCTGCACCTCCAGCCATTAGTATCTTTTCTCACCGTCCTAGATACTTCTGTTTCTCCTTGTTGTAATTTGCAATATTTTGATAACCATGTATAATTGCTTGCTAGAATTAGACTCCCAGGAAAGCAGAGATGTGTTTCTTCACTGTATCCCCGGTTAACAGCAGAATGCTTGGGAATTGCAGATAGGCAAGATTTTAGGGGAAAAATCAGTGAATGAATGAAGCCTGATTTAATATTTGTAGGGATGGGGTCAGTAGTGAGGTGTCATATTATGGGAATGCAGTAGTTTGGGTTATTTTGATAAACTGGTACTTAACCCCCCCCCCCCCGCACTGGGCTGCACTCTGTGGGATTTCTAAAGTAAGATTAGCAGGGTTCTTGACACTGTTTGGCTATATCAGCATTATATTTATCTCTTAGCAAAAAAAAAAAAAAAAAAAAAAAAAAAAGCTAAATCTTCATCACCCAGTCCAATCTATTTTTTGGCCCTTTGTTCATTTGTCTCTTTAATGATTTGATTTCAGGAAGGCCCATTTGCCTTCACATCCTATGCTGATGCTGCTTGGCTAATAGGAGTTTACAGACTGGCCTTGGTTTCCTCTTTCTCACAAATTAATTGCCATGTGACTTAGAGAAGAAACCATACTGCTGCTACTAGTAATAAAAGTACATAGTAGATTAAATACTTTCAGCTACCCTGGTATTAGCCCTCTGCTAAATATTTTACATACATACTCATTTAACTCACACTATACCTTATTGGTGGAGAAGAAAAATGAGGTTTCATTGGGCAGAAGGGCAAGACTGGAAACACACGGGTGTCAAAGCCTATGCTTGAACTATTACCTCGTATTTCCTTGTGTGCCTTCTCACCAGGAGTGCCTCAACCCTCTCTCTACAAAGAGGCAGGGAGGACATCACATGACCTATGGACGAGTGATGCTAAATTCCTTTTGCACCCTTAAGATTAAATGCTGCTCTGATTCAACCAGCAATCAGATCTTACGGGCTGGTATTTGACCCATCTACTAATTGTACCTCTGTGTTCATATACACATAACTCAAAAGTAAATTCATTCTTGAAATCATTTTATTTGTATTCTGGCCGAGCCAGTGTTGACCAAAAATTTTGGGGAGTTTGTAAAAGGAGGGTCACTGGAATGGATTGCCTCTGTTATATGGCATTATCCTGCAGATTTGCTCCTCAGGCTTCCTTTCTTGTAAAGGGCACATTTCTAGACTCCATCACAATCAAATTGAATCAAAATTTCTAGTCCTGACTGCAAATCCCTGCAGCCCTACCCATTTAAATGGCCCCTCTTAACATTAACTGAAACAGTATTTTTAACTTGGATATTTATAAAAATGACAAGAGAATTTATCAAAAGAAGGGAACTCACACTATGGAACACATATATTATTTATATAGTCAGTTAAGCATAACTACAGATGAAGCAACTATAAATAATGTTGGCCACCAGGTCATGGTAATAAATTAGAGAAAACTGGCTATGAAAGCCCCTGTGATCTTTTATGTTTTTGGATTTGTAGTATTACTTAATGTGTTTCTTTATCCCATAGTGGTCCACACAGATTTCTACTGCATAGGTATTTAATTAATTTATTCACCCAACAAATATTGGATCTGGGTATTCACTAGGCTAGGTGCTGGTCACTTTCTGTATCAGAGCTAAAGCACTAATTAAAAAGTCATTCTGTCTGTTTGCAATCGCCAGATCATCCATTTTTGAAGCTCAGAGCTTTTTGATTTGATACATAGTTTTATCTCTTGAGTTTGTTTTTCTCCACCTGTTTCTCTTTTTTTCAGTTTGCTGTTGTATAAACTTGTGTCTGTGTTGGATCTGCTAAAATCATGGCTCTTTTCAAATGCACGAGCGCCCATTGTATGCATTTTGAAAATGTTTGCAAAGGATTCCTGAAAAATGCATCCTTATAAAGAATCTACTATAGGTGTGCTATAAGGATTTTCATGGCAATAGCTGATTTCTAGGTACAAGAAATGTTATATTCCAAGTTGTAGGTTTCCTTGAAATTAACTACTCATTTCATGGAATACCTTACTGTTGTGGGTGTATTGTTTGTTTGTTTGTTTGCCTTTTACTATGAAAGTTAAGGTGAGTTCTTTGGATTTTTTTCTGTTAATATTTTAATCCCTAGTACCTGGCGCATAGTAGGCAGTGAGAAATAGTAGTTGTGTGCTAAAATGAAGGTATCAGGAAATAAAATGGTCCCAAATCTGCAGCAATAACTATTTTATGACACAATGCTGCCTCTCCAGAGTTTTGTTAATTATTTGCATTGCCAAAGAAATGGACTATATGAAATATTTTATGCTTCCAGCTAGAGTTTTCAAAATTGAGCATGCTTCATAATGTAAAATAAGAGAAAATAAAATTAAAATAAGTACATGGAACTCTTCCAATGCAGACCCTTGGAGTATTTTCAAATCTACTTCTCACTAGCTGTTTAGATTCTGGAATAAAAAATATCCTTTCACTTTCTCTTAAAAATTGAATGGCCACCTCTGTAACCTCTGGGCTTTAACCTGGTTAGAATTGATTGTTCCTGATCTTTATTGATGTCTCCTTTAGTTTTGTTTGTTTTTATGTTTTTTTTTTTTCCTCAGAGTCCCAGTTCCTTGCCGCAAATATTTCTGCAAACCACTTCTGCACCTGACCTCTTCATTTATATTATTTTCTTTAGTCAGATCATGTGTTTCCTCTGCTCCTAGATCTTCCCTTGTCCTTGAATCTGGGCTAGACAGAACACTGTAAATGCTAATGCATTCAGTGTTGTCTTCTTGGCTTTCTTTGAATCTTTCCCCTTGCTTTCTCCCTGCTGGCACTTTGCCTCTGTGTGAGTACCTTACGTTCCTGGAGGTCAAACTTCTTTGACTTTGGCTACTCCTTTCTTAGAGTAGGACAACAGTGATCGTTTCTGTAGGTTGCCCACCCCCACCTCTGTCAGTTTCCATCTGTAACTACTACTCAGGCTTTCCATACATATAAAGTTCTCTTACCTCTGAGATTTATATTTTGGCATCTGAAAGTCTGTAGACATCATCTCTCTTCATTTTACAGTTGAGCAAACAGAGTTGAAGTCTGGTTAAATTTGGTGCATTGAAAGCATGCGCTGCCTCCTGAAACCCAGGTAAAATATCAGAAAGGGATAAGAAGGGTAAAAGGCTACAGGGACAAACAAGAGCAAAGACAACAGCAGCTGAGAGATGACATCAAACTTCAGGTGGAAAGCAGATGGATATGTAATGAATGATTGGGCAGAACAGACGTGGAAACCCAGGTACCTGTAGAGAAGGATACCCAAGAGGAGTTAATTTTATACCCACTGGACCTTGAAAAGTCCCTCAGGTTCTAAGACAGTAGAAGCACTGGGTTCTGTGAAAGGCAAAATCTGGGGGAGACAATATCAAAAGCATTGGTTTATTTTTGTAAAAAGAAGCAATTAGAAATATCAGATGCCTTCTCCCACCTCTGACAGCCAGGCAGCTACTGCTTTCCTAGCTTTCAAGGAGAAATTAAGTCTATGTTGAGAAAAGCTGACCTGGAAGGGATTTTGAATGGGGAATCCCAGGCAAAGCAGAGAAAGGATGAGCTTCTTTTCTGGAAAAAGGGGGCTTACGCAAATATCTGTATATCTAATGATGAGAATGATCGCCATCACTTTACTATAATGGAATTCGTGTCATTGCCAGAATCAAACATTTGAGGACCTCCTTAAAAAATCTGGTTTGAAACCCTATTAACTTAAAGGGAAGCCCATGAAATCATGATCCCAGCCCACACACAGAGTTCTATATTAGTTTTTAAATTTCTTACTCTATGAAATTTGGGTAAAAATGTCAACATGAGGCAAAAAGACCAAAACAAAGAGAAATTCAGTGAAAACAGAGTCTATGCAGTGAATTGGAGAATTCCAATTCATAAAATACGTACCCACATCATACATCAAAGAGCTAAGAGAAAACATTGTACTTCTCAAACAGTATGATATTAAAAAAAGACAAGGAAGAAAGTTCTTTGAAATTAAAAATAAAGTAGTTAAGTTGAGGTGTTAAAAGAAAAAATTGGTATGGGGCACCTAGGTGGCTCAATCAGTCTAGCACCCAACTCTTGATTTTGGCTCAGGTAGAGGTCATGATCCCAGGGGCATGGGATTGACCCCCACATCAGACTCGGTGCTATGTGTGTAAACTGCTTAAGATTCTCCCTCCCTCTTTCTCTCCCCTCTCTCCCCCGCTTGCATGTTCTCTCTAAAATAAAGAAGAAAAAGAAAAATTGGCATAATCTAGATGGTAGAACAAAAAGACAAAGAGGTGAAGTTCAATACTCAGTAGGGGATTCAGAGAAAAAGGAACAAAGAATTGGGTGTTGGTAAATATCAGAGAAATAAGAGAAGACTTTTTTAGTAGGGTGGAGGGTATAAGCTCCTAGAATGAAAGAACTCATGATGCTCTCAGCAACATGGTTGAGAAAAGACTCACTCCAAGGCAATTTAACATGTCCAAGTGTCAAAAATAGAGAAGGATCTAGATTTCTTGGAAAAATGGGTTGCACCAGGTGTTGTATGGAAGTGTTAAATCACTATATTGTAAACTTGAAACTGATACTACACTGTAGGTTAACTAACAGGAATTTAAGTAAAAACTTAAATGGAAAAAAAAAGTGGTTTATACGTAATGCATCTCAATCAGACTGGCATAGGACTTTTCAGTAGCAACGCTGGAGACTGCATGATGATTCTTTAAAATTTGGAAGAGAACATTTTCCATGAATAGTTCTATAGGCAGCCAAGCTTTCAAACAATGTGAGGCTAGAATAAAGACATTTCTAAACATACGTGATTTAAAAAACTGTACTCTCTATATATCATTTCTTAGAAAAATTCTGTGCATAGGATCTACCTCAGTTGGGGATTAAGCAAGAATAGCAGATTAGATTGAGAAAAGATGAGCTGTAGTAAATACATGAAAGAGGACATTCATTCCAGCAGAAGAAGTGTGCACCTCACACAGAGAGGGATCCATCCAGGATACCAGAGGGCAATGGGAAGGAGAATCGCTTGGAAACAATAGAATTGATGGATTTCTCAGGGAATTGATGTTGTTGGAATGTAGTATTGTGGAGAGCTGCCACGGTTTTATTGAAAAGATTGGGAGGGATTATTGATAGGTCCCTAGAAAAATGGACGGCTGAATAAACTGGCCATTGTTAATCTCACCCACTTGTTTCCTCCATTTACTCCTGCACTGCCAACTGATATCAGCATATATGGCTCAGTTCAATGCCCACCAAAGGACCTTGATTCCTGTATTTGGTTTAGTTCTTTAGTTCTTGCCTCCTGAATACTTTATCTCTATTTGGTGTTGAGCTGGGATCTTTCTGCCTACCGAACTGTTAGAATGCTTTTACCTTATAAAGCATTCATTCATTTTGTTTAAGTAGTCACTGTTTTCAACTGGCACAAAACACTAATGTTGTAACATCATTTCCTTCGTCTCTCCCCCCTTCCCCCCCCTGTATTTAAAAGGTACATACTTAGTGAAAGCAGGGACCCCATTTTTAGATTAGCTATTTATAAAATCCAGGATACCTCACGTTTGGTAAATATTAGTATTTATTGTACTGAGTTTCTTGCCACTTTTGCTAAAGCAAATTGTTAATTACCAGGCAAGACCCTGAGAATTCATCCCCTTACCTTCTGGCAGGATTGGACTTAAATATTCTAGACAAATTAAAATCTATTTTTTACAAGAAAATTTATTCTTTCCTAAGTGACCCATTTTAACTCGTAACAATTCCCCACTACTATGAATTCCTTCTTGTCTCTGTTAAGTCCCTTAAATTGCTATTTAAGTTCATTTTCTTCTTTCTGATGCTTTGTTATATCAGCTGGGCAATGTTCTCTCTCTTTCTCTCCCTTTCACCCTCTCTTTTTTCTAGGTTGCTCCAAATTAAAGGTGAAAACAAATTTTTGTCTTGCCGTAGCAAGGTATCTTGAAAACAAAATAACGGAGACTATAATTTCAAAGTCACAACTTTAGCCAACTCTGGTCTTCTGATGTGGAAATTGTGCAGCATAACGGCCCTTTGAATCTTGTAAATGTGAAGAGAATTTGATCTTTACTGACCTTGAATGTCGTATTAGCTTAGCCTTCTACCCTTGGGAATAGACTACATACTTTCCTGGAAATTCCTGTTTTGGTTCATTGCCATGACCATGGGACTATATTATTAACCATTCAATCAAATTGTAAGTTTAATGATAGATGACTTTTTAAAATAAATGACATTTACAATTGATTTTTTCCTTCTCTTACATAATGATAAACAATAGCATATTAAGGGATGCTTATAAGATTTGGTTTACTGAAAACAAAGGTTAGATCTTGAATACAAGTTCTTACAGAAAATAAGATTAATAGAAAATTGAGAAACAAAGTAAAAATACCTACTGTGTCACACAAATATTAAGTACCTCTGTGTAATACCACTAATTTATGAAGCATAGGTAATAATACATATTTATTCTTCATTAAAAATAATATCACGCTTTTGTTGAAGTGTGAGCACCCAGGGATAAATTCCCGACTCCCAGGATCTGATACCAGTAATGAGGCTGCTGAGAAGAAATATAAGAGATATGTTCTTCAAGTGGCTCAAAGACCAGTAATGCATAAGACGTAAATAAGCTGTGTGTTGTATTATTAATGTTCTCTGCTTTTCTGTACACCATTTTTGTGACTACCCTTAAAGTCCTTCACTGTGTGTGGGTGGTCAAAGAATTTCTGAGCTACTCCCTGTTGCTTTCAGATTACTGAACCAATTTGGCTCTAGTTAATAACTCTATTAACTGGATAATGGTTACTGTCCTTTTATCAGCTTACTAACACTACATCCCCATTATAAACAACTGGTCAGTGACATAAATCTCTTTATATAGTAATACACAAAATACTTTGTCTCTTAAGGGCAGTCTTACAGAAACAGTAACCGATATTGCATTTTTCATTGGAAAAAGCTGCCTCAGGCCTTTGTGGGGCTGCGACTGGGTAGCATCTTCTAAATCTTTTCTCTGGAGTTGAGCAGATGGCGGCTTTCAGATTGGAAACTTGATTCAGTGCTGCATTTAGTGTGATTAAAACAAATGATGAGCCTCGAGCTGGGTCTCTACAGCCCCACAGGACAGGTGGCAAAATGGAAACTGAAGGTAACCCGTTTGTCTACACAACACCAAAGAAATGGCTTGATGAACTTTCCACTACTGGAGTGACTGATTTTTTTTTTCTCATCAAATAAATTGAGTTGACCAGCTGTATTGGCGTCCTGTAGACACAGCCTGAAAAGTCTCCTGCTCTAACAGGCTTCAAACTAGTGGGGGTCTGTAGTGACACAGCAGGTGCAGTGAGATCTAAGCCCTTAAATGCAATGTATACACAGAGCTCTGCAGACAGCCCCATGGAGCTACCACATAAGATGGTTTTTCATGTGCAAATGAGAAGGTCTTTCATTTTTCAAGCTATTGCATTATATCCCCTTCTGTTGAAAGACAAACACAGGAAATCAACCAACACTGAGTTAATTACAGAAGGGTGGCTAGTATCATAGTCAGGATTGTAGGCTTCAGTCATGGGGCTCAAATGCACCACTATATTTTGCACTTTGGCACACAGACATGAAGCCACACTGGGGATTCATGGTTTTCATGAGATTGCTTTCTGGGAAATCAGTTCTGGGAACAGGATGGGGGATGAGGTGGGGAAAACAGTTTGAGGGCAAAGAATTATGAAGAGCTCATTGGCTGACTTACGAAGTGAGAAATTACCTGGTATGGTGTTTTAGTAGAAACTCTCCACACCCTTGAAACTTGCTGCTAGAAAACAAATTTGAAATCTCTTAGGATGAATAGAAATAAATGTGGATAAGAAATATAATTAATGACTCTAAGTGATTTTGCTAGTTGTGGAATAAACAACTATTCCAAATTGCTGTAAAAGGTATTTAATTTTTAAAAGTTTTCAGTATTTTGATTAGTATTTGGAGGAGTCCTAGTTTGAGGTTTTTACTTACGTATCTATAATTTCATATTTTATTTCATAATCTAGGTTCTATAAACATAATGCAACCTTACCATTTTAAAAACTGTTTCTCATGCTACATGCTTATGTATATCCTTGTATATGTACACACACATCTTTATGTTGCATACATATAGAAATATATGTATAAACACACCATTTGTTTATGTACTGGTCTCTCTAAAACACTTATATTTTATTTATAATGACGTTAATGAAGACCAAATAGTGCAAAAGCCTCTCATGTGGAATGCCCTCTCTGACAGCCATTGGAACTTGCAGTTTTGATAATATTATTATCTCCATTTTATTAGTTAGAAAGCTGATTCAGAGAGGTTAGGTAATTTTCCAAGGTTATAAAGCTCGTAAATGACAGAGCCAGGAATTTTAACCTACATCATAAGTCTTTGAATACTGTCACATACCTTCTCTTGTTGAATATATATCTCAAGGTAAATGTTTGGAATACATTTCAGTATGTGCTACAAAATGAATATGATGTATGCATATGCTCAAATTTTGCATGCTGAACATTTCTGTAATGAATTTTTTTGTTTGGCAGATTTCTAATGTAGGCAATGTTAAAGTCAGGTTTTCTTGGACAAGGTAGAAATCAGACATGCTTGTTTTCTTTAGTATACATCTCTTAGAGTGGGTCTCTTCTATATGGTTCACGTTCATATTTTAATTTTAGCCTGAAAAGATGTATAATAGAAACATAATTTTAAGACCTTGTTTTGGTTTTCTTACTATTGTCGGTAGCTTTTGGAAAATAGGATTTACTTCTTTTCCATATATGATCCCTATGAGATGTAGCTCTCCTGAGTGGCAGGTGGCATTTTTTGTTTGTTTCTTTGAATAAAGGGACTAAGGTAAAATCTGTGATGGTAATATTTAATATTTATGAAACAAAGAGGATACCAAAGATGAGTCTGGGTCTTGGGGTCTCCTTTGAAAAAGTCCATTATTCAGCTCTAAGTAGCCAAACAGTTAAACAATTTGGGAGCATATTGTTTGTAAAAGTACAAACAGAGCTCTTCCTCATGTTCTGGAAGATGTGTCTTGGGAGAGGTTGGATGGGTTCAGATCCCATTGCTCTATGTTCGTTGCAATAAGATTCTATTGTATCCATTGACTTTCTGAGCACAAAAGGAAAAAAAAAATGAAAGGATATCAATCATGCTGTAGAGGATAACTTTCGCATGATCCTCTCCCCTGTTCAACAAGTGTCTCCTCGGGTCTGCTCAGTCACTGCCAGCCAGGGGATTGATGTGTGCATGACAACCATTAATGCTAATGGACTTGTGCATGTTAAATCCCACTACACTAACAAAGGACAGATTCAAGTGTTGAGTGTGACCCTTTTGTGGAAAGCAAGTTGGGATTGATCTTGCTAAAATAACTGATCCTTTTGCAAACCCAGAGCCTTTCACAAGGCAAATTGGCTTTTTCCCCCCCGTGGTGTTTCTTGGGAAAGAAAAAAAATGTAGAAAATGATAGGTGTTTGACTTGGTGTTGATTTACTGCTATAACTGATTTTAGAAAAATGTATTTTTCAAAGTATAAAATGGATTATAAGAGTTGTTCTAGTCATTGCCTCTGAACAATCTAATCTAAAAATTAGAGATTCGATAAACTCCAGATGTTTCAAAATATCTGGGTATTCTGGTTCTTATAAGAAAGCAAACAAGATGAGATCTTTTTCAATCCTTGTGAAATTTTAAATTCCATCCACATGTGATTTGGATGCAATGGAATGGTAAGGAGCCACATATTCTAGCTTAGAATTTTTGATTATTTAAACAGATTTCCTAAGCATTTTTATTACTCTTGGCTTTATTTTAGTTTATACTAGAATAATTCTTTGATACAACTAGCTTTAGATGAAACATTGAGACAGCATATAGATTATTTCCTTATTAAAACAAAGATTGAAGAAATTTTCTCCTATTTCATGAAATTCTTCACTCATATCCATGAGTCTATCGAATGCCTACTGTGTACCAGGTATACTTCTAGGTACTGGAAGGGGGACAGTGAACAAATAGATAAAATCATGTTCTTATGAAGTTTACATTTTAGCGTGGGAAGATGGAAAATAAATAAAACCAAATTATCATATAATATTCCTGGTGGTGTTAAGTGCCATGAAGGAATAGAAAGCAGGCTAGTGGGAATACGGGTTGTGGGAGAGGGGGCTACTGTTGTATATGGAGTGATGAGAACTCTAGAGGCTTTAGAGGGAAAGACCTTGATGCTAAATGTTTACCATTGGCTTATGTGGAGGACATTGATTATGGAAATGGGTAACCTCTTTTCTTTTTCAAAGAATAGAATGCCATTTTACAAAGTGATAGAAGGGACATCTTTCTCTCATCTATCCAATATAGCATGACTTTGAGGGATGGAGCCTTGAATATGGAAATCCATCAACAGTTCATTGTCCTATCAGACAAAGGCAACAACTGGTTTCAGAATAATTCACATGATTCGGGGTATAGCTCAGGGGTAGAGCATTTGCCTGCAGAATAATTCACATGATTGAAGAATGGCAGGAAAGATTTTGCTACTATCCAACTGAGCTTAGGAACAATACTGCTTTGGGGATCCTTGAGAGATTTTAACCTCTACTCCTTTGCCCATTCCCTATCCTAGCTTCCTTTTCCCCAATTTGGATGTGCCCATCATTCTTTTTTTAAAATCAATATAGATTTTATATTATAAAATCAATGTATATAGATATAGATATATATATAGATGTGGATATATAGATACATAGAATTTAGTAATTCATCACTTAGGTATAACACACAGTGTTCATCCCAACTAATGTCCTCCTTAATGCTCACTCCTTTAGACTTCCCCCCCCACCCAACACCCGCCAGCAAACTTCAGTTTGTTCTTTGTATGTAACAGTCTCTTATGGTTTGTCTCCTGCTCTGTTTTAATATTCTTTTTGCTTCTCTTCCCTTAAGTTTACCTGCTTTGTATCTTAAATTCCACATAGGAGTGAAAATATATGATACTTCGCTTTCTCTGACTTATTTCCCTTAACATAATACACTCTAGTTCCAACCACGCTGTTGAAAATTCTTTTTCATCACTGAGTAATATTCTATTGTGTATGCATACCACATCTTCTTTATCCATTCATCCATTGATGGACATTTGGGCTCTTTCTATACTTTGGCTATTGTCGATAGTGCTGCTATAAACATTGGGGTGCATGTGCCCCTTTGAAACAGCGCACCTGTATCCCTAGGAAAAATACCTAGTAGTGAAATTGCTAGTTGGGTAGTTTTATTTTTAATTTTTTGAGGAACCTCTATACTGTTTTACAGAGTGGCTGCACCAGTTTGCATTCCCACCAGCAGTGCAAACGGGTTCCCCTTTGTCTGTATCCTCACAAACATCTGTTGTTGCCTGAGTTGTTCATGTTAGCCATTCTGACAGGTGTGAGGTGGTATCTCACAGTGGTTTTGATTTGTATTTCCCTGATGATGAGTGATGTTGAGCATCTTTTCATGTGTCTTGACAATCTGGATGTCTTCTTTGGAAAAGTGTCTATTCATGTGGTTTGCTCATTTCTTCACTGGATTATTTGTCTTTTAGGTGTTGAGTTTGATATGTTCTTTACAGATTTTGGATACTAACCCTTTATCTGATATGTCATTTGCAAATATCTTCTCCCATTCTGTTTGTTGCCTTTTAGTTTTATTGTTTGTTTCCTTCACTGTGCAGAAGTTTCTTATCTTGATGAGGTCCCAACAGTTCATTTTTGTTTTTATGTCCCTTACCTTTGGAGACATGTCAAGAAGTTGCTGCAGCTGAGGTGAAAGAGGGTGTTGCCTGTATTCTCTTCTAGGATTTTGATTGCTTCCTGTCTTACATTTAGGTCTTTGATCCATTTTGAGTTTTTTTTTGTGTACGGTGTAAAAAATTGGCTCAGGTTCATTCTTCATGTCACTCTCCAGTTTTCCCAGTACCATTTGCTAGAGAGACCATCTTTATTCCATTGGATATTCTTTCCTGCTTTGCCAAAGATTAGTTGGCCATACATTTGTGGTCCATTTCTGGGTTCTCTGCTGTGTTCCATTGATCTATGTGTCTATTTTTGTGCCAGGACCATACTGTCTTGATGGTTATAGCTTTGTGATACACCTTGAAGTCTGGAATTGTGATACCTCCAACTTTGGCTCTCTTTATCAGGATTGTTTTGGATATTTGGGGTCTTTCTGGTTCCATACAAATTTCAGCATAGTTTCTTCTAGCTCTGTGAAGAATGCTTGTGTTATTTTGATAGGGATTGCATTGAATACATAGCTTGCTTTGGATAATATGGACATTTTAGCAATATTTGTTCTTAGAATCCTTGAGCATGGGATATTTTTCCATTTTTTTGTGTCTTCAATTTCTTTCATAAACCTTCTATAGTTTTCATTGTATAGATTTTTCATGTCTTTGGTTAGGTTTATTCCCAGGTATTTTATGGTTTTAGTGCAATTGTGAATGGGATCAATTCCTTGATTTCTCTTTATGTTGCTTCATTATTGGTGTATAGAAATGCAACAGCTTTCTTTACATTGATTTTATATCCTATGACTTTGCTGAATTCATGCATCATTTCTAGCAGTTAATTGGTGGAGTTTTGATGGGTTTCCACATAGACTGTCATGTCATCTGTGAAGAGTGAAAGTTTGATTTTCTCCTTGATGACTTGGATGCCTTTTATTTCTTCGTGTTGTCTGATTGCTGTGGCTAGGACTTCCAACAGTATGTTGAATAACAGTGGTGAGAGTGGACATCCTTGTGTTCCTGACCTTAGGGAGAAAGCTGTCAGTTTTTCCCCATTGAGGATAAAATTAGCAGTGGGTCTTTCATATATGTCCTTTATGATCTTGAGTTATGATCCCTCTTTTCCTACTTTTTTGAGGGTTTTTATCAAGAAAGGATGCTGTATTTTGTCAAATGCTTTCTCAGCATCTATTGAGAGGACCCTGTGCTTCTTATCCTTTCTTTTATTAATGTGATGTATCATATTGATCTGTGGATACTGAACCGGCCTTGCATCCCAGGAATAAATCCCACTTGATCACGGTGAATAATTTTTTTTAACGTATTGTTGGATATGGTTGGCTAGTATCTTGTTGAGAATTTTTGTATCCATGTTGATAGGGAAATTGGTCCATAGTTCTGCTTTTTAGTGGGATCTTTGTCTGGTTTTGGAATCAAGGAAATGCTGGCCTTGTAAAATGAGTTTGGAAGTGTTCCTTCCATTTCTTTTCTTCTTTTTTTTTTTTTTTTTTTTTTTTTTTTGGAACAGCTCCAAAATAATAGGTGTTAACTCTTGCTTAAATGTTTGGTAGAATTTCCCAGGGAAGTCATCCTTCCCTGGACTGCTGTTTATTGGGAGATTTTTGATTACTGATTAAATTTCTTTACTGGTTATGGGTCTCTTCAAATTTTCTATTTCTTCCTGTTTCAGTTTTGGTATTTTATATATTTCTAGGAAGTTTTCCATTTCTCCCAGACTGCCCAATTTGTTGGCATATAATTGCTCATAATATTCTCTTATTATTATTTGTATTTCTGTGGTGTTGGTTGTGCTCTCTCCTCTTGCATTCATGATTTTGTTTGGGTCCTTTCCTTTTTCTTTGTGATCAAACTGGCTAGAGGTTTATCAATTTTGTTAATTCTTTTGAAGAATCAGCTCCTGGTTTCATTGATCTGTTCTGTTTTTTTTCCCCCTGATCTCATTGATTTCTGCTCTAATTTTTATTATTTCCCTTCTTCTGCTGGTTTTGGCCTTTGTTTGTTGTTCTTTTTCCAGCTCTTTTAGGTGTAAGATTAGGTTGTGTATTTGAGATTTTCTTCCTTCTTAAGGAAGGCCTGGATTGCTATATACTTCTGACTGCTTTTGCTGTATCCCAGAAGTTTGGGGCTGTCGTGTTTTCATTGGTTTCCATGTACTTTTAAATTTTCTCTTTAATTTCTTGGTTAATCCATTCATTATTTAATAGGATGTCCTTAAATATCCAAATATTGAGGCTCTTTCCAATTTTTTTCTTGTGGTTGATTTAGAATTTCATAGCGTTGTGTTCTGAAAATCTGCAAGGTATTTTCTTGATCTTTTTCTGCTTGTTGAGGGCTAATTTGTGACCCTGTATGAGACCTGTTCTGGAGAATGTTCTATGTGCACTCGAGTAGATGGCCATTATTCTTTATAGAGAATTCAGCATGGTATGCCCTTCTGAGGGAAGTCTCCACTGATCAATGCCATCATTCCCTGGTTACTCTCTGGCTTTGCCTACCTTAGTCTTCACACCTGGGAGTTAGAAGAAAGGAAAAAGAAAATGATTTCACATGTATGCATAAATATCAAGAAAGGGCATTAAAAATAAACTTTACGTTGTCTCAAGACTCCTTTAACTTACAGTGAATTTAACATCAGTTCAAATTATTCCATTTTTAAACTATAGGCTTGCTGACCAAGATTATCAGGAGACTGCCAGCAATGAGAGTTGGGCAGTTAATGCATACATTTTTCACTGCGTTCCTTTTATTGTTGACATAGTCTGAAGAAAATATAAATTATCTTTCGTGCATTTAAAATTTGATGACAACAATATCCAATACTTTTTGAATACACACAGTTGCCAATCATAGTGAGTCTCATAAACATGACCTCATTTTACACTAATGGTCATTTCTATGAGGGGGATACTGTTATCATTCCAATTATAGAGGTAAGACAACTAAGGCTTGGAAATACTAAATACTTAGCCTAAAGTTACAAGACTAGTAAATACCAGATCTAGGATGAAGACTGAGGATATCTAAGTCCAAAGTTGATTGAAAGCCACAGCATTAAAATACCATTTTCAGAGATAAGTGAAGAGAAAACAACATTTCAATCTTAGAGTTAGACACTGCCAGTCCCAAACCTTAGTGGCTTTAAGTATTAGAAGCCTTAAATATCTTCTTACAAAGAATAAAAAAAATGGTATTAATGAACGACTGGCTTGGTATTAAACCAGTGCAACGCAGAACTTCAAACAGTCCATTATCAGGCAATACTCAGAAGTAGATCAGTTGGGGAGTTCCTGAGTTGGAGTTTGAGTTTGTGATTTGCCCAAAGCAAAGGGGCTGGCATCAGGATTAAGACTTGGTGAAGTGCATGGTTTTTCATCTAGGAACAAATGCATGTTTGTTTTGGAAATAGCATCCAATGTCAGCTTTGCTGGAAGTGTCAACATTTGATTTTTCTTTTTTAGTCAGTAGCCAGACACAGAAGCCTGTGAATGAGCATGAATATAACCTCATTGCTCCTTTCCTCAGCAACCTCACGTTTACCCTCCTATTTTGATTCATTTCTAATTGAACAAAAATCGAACAGCTTCCGTTTATCAGGTGTTGTTGTGGGTGGTAGTGAACAAAGCATCAGATCCATGCTTTCAATAGAACTCCTATTTTAGAAGGAGTGGACAAAAAACTTAAATAAGTAAAATTGATAATGATAAGGATGACAACACATTAGGGAGAGAAGAGAATAACTTTTAGATAGGATGTCAAGATTGAGAGGTAACTTCTGATTGAAAGATGATCTTCCTGTTAGGAAGTAATACATGAAGGAGTAAGACAGGGCACAGGTTTCTCTCACTCAGTCACAGGGTCTCACTCTTCAAGTCTTCTGATTGGCCCACCCACTGTTCCAGCAAGGTCTGGCATGTCATGATGTTGATGGTTTTGAATTTTATGCCAAGGTGTGGAGTTACCAGACCAGTATTATGAACATTTTTTCAAGAGTTTTTGTCTAGTTTGCTTACAAGTAAAATGTGAGGTTGCTTTCTTTATCTGTCTATATAAGAAATACATAATCTTCTGCATAAATGATGACAAATTTTTGTAGGACTTTGAGTTTTGGCCAGGAATATGCTAGATGTGTTGCACCAGTTGCTTTTACCTGATGAACAGGCAGGCACAGAGCCAGAGCCTTTAGGATGGTTAGGAAGGAAGTGGGTAGGGATATGTACTGTAAGTAATGTAGGTAATATTATTCTTATTTTACAAATGATGTGACCAAGGCTGAGTTGGCTAGCCTTGGTCCATATGTAGCATTTAGAAGTTTTATCTGAGTTATTAAATTTCAAACATCAAGTGCATAATTGATTTTCCGGTGCCTTCATTATCTATGTGGGGGAATACGTCTGTATGTCTGGATGTCATAATTACATCATAGCTTACACAGGCTTTTAGGGGCACAATGATAGTACCTCTCTTAATATATGATAATATTGTTCAACTTTTTAAAGTTTTTTATTGAAATGCTGAAATCTTGCTGTTCAAATAATGCATTCTGGTATAGTGGAATGCTGAATAATGTATCACAGAAAATAACAAGCTTTGCGCGACAAAAATTCTGTTTCATACTATCTAGTAATCTTCATCCTGTAGTAAATTTACTATGAGATCAAATGATTCCATTTGAAAATCACTTGCTTGCAAAAAAAAAAATTGCTTGCTAACCAAGATCAGTAGAAAAATAGACCATAATCATACTTGGACAGTTAATGAATACACTTATCATTGCATTTTTCTCATCTTTGACCCAGAGTTTACACAATAATTAGTACTGTCCATACATTTAAAATACAATAGTAAAACATCTAAAAATTGCTGGGCATGTGCTGTGTTCTGAGTTAATGCTAAGAACTTATTGTACATTATCTCATTTCATCCTCTTGACTCTCCAATGAGGAAGATACTATTGTTATGCTTATTTCAAAGATGGTAAAGACATGTGTTGATCAAATAAGAATACTTGCTCAAGGTTACAGATCCAAGAGTGGGTTTAAGATTTAGGCAGTCCGACTCCAGGGCATACGTTTAACTAAAGCACCACCTGCACTTCCAGAGATTACTGGGGAAAAAAGGGTGAAACTCAGAATTGTAAGTTCAGCATTTTAGTAACTGTGGTTTTAAATTTTGTTAACTTTGACTCATAAAAGAGGGATATTCTGTGGAGAAAATTAGACAATTTATGTGAAAGTGCTTTGACACTTTTAACACTATCCAAAAAATGTTTTTTTTTTCCTTAAAGTTCCTTAATATTTGATTGTTAACAAGGCAAAACTATGGAGACATACAAAGATCAGTGGTTACCACAGGTTGGGATGAGTGAGCAAGGGATAATTAGCTACCTAATTATCCTAAAGAGGGTTTTTAGGGCAGTGCAACTACTCTATATGATGCTGTGGATTTGGGGTAGTAATGATGTCAATGTAGGTTCATCGATTGTCAACAAATGTACCACTCTGGTGGGGGATGCTGATATTTGGGGAGGCTCTGCATGTGTTAGGGCAGGAGGCATATGGGAAATCTTTGTATCTTCTACTCAGTTTTACAGCGCCCTAAGACTTTAAAACATAAAGTCTCTTTAAAAAGTCTAACCAAACATTTTGTTTGACACAATGGGCTCTAATCTGAAAACTAAATTAAAAACAGAAAAGTTACTTAAAATTTTTTAAATGTAGAGCTTCTAAAAACAGCATTGCAAATTTCACAGTTTTTCTGCAAGGAAGATCTTTATAATTTCCATCTAACAGGGAAGTAAGGTACAAATAGAGAAGTAAGACACTAGGTCTTAAAAATAGTAGGTGGCAGCATATATATTTATCATATGGGACAAATTCTTTTCTTGTAATGGCTTATCTATAAGAATATAAGTATGGTGTTAAAAACACAGCAAAGGATTTTTGGCTAAAGTTTAGTAGTACAGTGATGACAGGCATACCTCTTTCCATATTTCAGTGAAAATCCTGATAGAAGAAAGTAAAAATTCCAAATAGCTTACCATGAAAACCAAGGGTTAACTGAAAAGCTACTAGAATTTATGTAAATTTCTAACAAAGTGGCAAATTAAAAAAAATACACGAGTAATACTATACATAAATCACATAGAAATATCTTTAGAAAAATATTACATTCAGAATTGCAATAAAATATATTTAAAAGGCTGAAATAAACTGAATAAGAAATAAACAAATCTTTTACAGGACATGAATCTTGACTGTCTGGATCAATGGAAAGACCATGTTCCTGATATTAAATATTAGAATAAGTGATCATAAAAAGACTGAGAAGACTTTAATGAAAATACAATAGTATTTTGATATCTTTTAGTGGATGTCCCACTCTTTTTCTGTCTACATTCTTTAAAAAAAAAAAAAACCCACCACATTATTGATGTATAATTAACTTGGAGTGAGCTGAACATATTTAAAGTGTATAGTTTTATGTTTTCCAATACACCAATAAAACCATCACCGCAGTCAAGATACTAAAAACACATTCATCAAACCCAAAAGTTTCCATGCCTTTTATAATGCTTCCCGCCCTTCCTATTCTGCCATCACCTACTTCCCCCAAGCAATTACTGATCTGTTTTCTGTCACTACAGATTCGTTTTTATTTTCTAGAATCTTATAGAAATGACATCAATCATATACTATGGATTTTTTAAATATGGCTTCCATCATCATAATTATATTGACATTTATCTGTGTATACCAGTAGTTCATTCTTTTTTTTCTTTTTTTTTTTTTTTGATTGCTGAGTAGTATTGCAATCCAGGAATATGCCATGATCTTATTTATCCAGTTATCTATTAATGGACATTTGGACTATTTCCAGTCCTTGACTTTGAAAAATAAAGCTGTTGTAAGCATTGGTGTATAGTGAACAGTAAAGACATAGGTAGAATACACTTCTCCCTAATGATAAGTATTATGTTGATAGTGGTGATAATAATGCAACTTCCATTAAGTACATGTTATGTGTCAGATACTATGTCATATCCTATATGTCAGATGAATTTTACATCTATAACAAACTAATAGTTCACTTGAGGCACTGAAACAACAAACCTTTCAGATCCCCAAGTAAGTGTGAGGCTACCTTAGAGAAGTCATCAAATGAGATACATGTGGATTGTTTGCAGAGCTCTGGGGAGATCTTCCTACGTTGTGAGGGGTTAGGGGCATACCATCTCTGTCTTGAATGAAATGAAGCTTCAACTGGACTTCTTGGAGGCTTGATAGGCATTTCCTGTGGTTGGAGGAGCCTGTATGATGCCTGACTATACTGAAGAAAGCTAACGCCAAATTTGATTGGGCAAAGTGTGAAAGTGGGAGGCTGCAGTCTGGAAGGAACCACGTGTACACAAAACACCATAGAGGACAATGTGAACTGGAATTTTGTGTTGCCCAGTGGGACACTGCTGGGAGGGTTACAGGACTCCAGTAGTGTAAGTTGTGGACAAGTGTAGAATCAGGTCTGAGTGGAGGACTGTCCAGGAGGCTGCAGTCAGAGAGACAGAGACCACTGGGGAGTCCCCCGAAGACACGTGCATGCTCAGACATCTCCCTGGTTCAGAGAACAAGCAAGTGAGGACTTCATGTTCTGACTTCTTTTTTCCCCACACTCTTTGATGCTAGCAGATTAGAAAAGGCAGCAGTGGATTTGGGGAAGAGGTGGAAAGCTGAAAAGAGAAAAAGCAGGAGTCAACTACATCCTCTACCTGAAGGCAGGCAGGTTACCAACTATAGGTCTTACCCATAGAGAAAGAAAATAAACTAAAAAAAGATTAAAGTGTTGATATCATAAATTGGACATATTTAATTACCGAATGAAGACACGGCTTTGTAACTTAAAGTTATCGTAGAAACATCTGTTACCAAATATAAAGGGAATTGCTTTTTCCACTGGAAAAAGTTTTAAGTGCATGTTAGGAGGCAAAAAATAAAATTAAAATTTGATTATGTCATATGTCATTCTTTGTCAGAGTTTTAGTTACATCTGAATTATTAGCTTATATAATATATAGCTTCTGAAGTTTTACTTGAACACAAAAATTTTAAGCACAAATACTCATGTGAGAGACAAGAAATTTGGCTTATAGGTGAAAAATTGAGAAGAAAATAATTCTTGCCCCCTACATTGCCATGAAACCAATATCACAAGCAGCTTAGTGCTGACCTGCCTTGGGAGATAAAAAACTAGTTCATATCTCAAAGAGCAAGATTTTCGAAAGCCCTTTGCAGATAAACATTTAAGATGCGAATCCTTTGAGCATTGTTCATTTCATTTCTGAAAATGCCACTGTTCTAGTGTAAGTTCATATCAGCTAACTGCATGTCTTTTTCTGGAGCTCGCTGTTTGTTTTTATGCAGGAGACATGAAAAATGAGGGTTCTGTATTGAGATGTAACTTGGTCACAGTAGAATGATCTCCATCTAGTTCTATCACAGAGCCAGCAGAGCCTTAAGAAACTAGAGACAGGGCTTTGAAATGACAATTGCAAGTAAAATGAAATAGTCATTCTCTTTACCCAAAGCTTATGAGTGAGGACTTTTTTCCCTGGCAGTTTTATCTTTTCTTTATATCAACCACCAGCTAAACACACATATGTACTACACACACACACACACACACACACACACACACACACACACACACACGTGCTCTCTGTCACTCTCTCAATTCTGAGGCATATGTGTCTGTGTGTGTGTTTGGTACATTTGACAGTTGGGGGAGAATGTAGTTTTAAATAGAAGTCAGTGTTGGCCAGGTTTACCTTAAATTTTGTACTAGGATTTCGTATTGTCTTTTCTAAAACTGAAAATGAGAAAGAAATGCTAGCACACCTTTTATCTGAACGGCAATGGAAATCAAACTCCAGTAAAATGATTTATTTACATTTAAAATGTGCTCAGTGTTTTTTTATCCTGAATATATTCTGACCAAGTAAATTCCCATCAGATGTTTTCCATTCTAACTCCTCATGTGAGGATCATCACAAAGTGAACTTTAAAAAATCTTTTGTGTAAAGGAATTATGATTATAAACATGTAGAAAAATGTGTGAGCATGTTTCCTAACGTACTTGGACAGGAAATACTTCAACATATTTAACTTGAATATTTTTCTGGAAAAAATCTTACATTGCCTTTGCTTTTAATTTTAGTTGATTTCCTTATGTTTTAATGCATTTTCATTAATTTTATAATAAAAGTAGCTGTATGATTACTTCCAGAAAAAAAAATATTATCCAGGAAACATCATCAACATATTTGGTTGAGATACTCCAACATTTAACTAGCCTAGAGCTAATATTTTTAATTAGACAAATATTTGAATTAGGGGGAAATAATTATAGGTAAATAAGTTATACTCCAAACTTACCATTTTCCAAAGAATTATTCTGTGTCAAGGTACTGTTTATTCCCCTATCCCGGTAGATGATACTGTTGATTGTTTCATTTTGACGCACTGCTTTGAAATCAATATGGAGGAGCTTGGCTGATGCATTTTGATAAGCATTTGTCCGTGTGCATAATTCTTTGATATTAGTGATAAGAAATAGTAGAATGAATACACAACAGTTCCAAAGTACAGTAACTTCTCGTTTAGCAGGAAATGTTTTCTTAATTTTTCTCTATTCTTCACTTAGCACTGTCATTTATAAAATTCTCAATTTATATTTGTTAAGTTAAATTAACTTAGGAAATGTTTTTTTTTTTTTGTGGATGGTAGGGGATGGGAGTCAGCATTATGAATGATACAAGTTGAAGATAAGGAACCAAACTTAACTAAATTTTATAATGCATGTGGTACTTAATGATAGGATAGCTGACAGAGGAAGTTTTTCAGCCCACTGATTTGACTTAGAATAATGATTTAGGATTATACTAAATCAAATCATTTGAGTTTTTGGGCCTGAGGTTATTTTTGTGTAGCATTTACAGAAGACACATACTCAAGGGAAATAGAAGGGTGAACACATACACACACACATATTTAATAATATTTATTAAATAAGTATTATATACTTATAATACTTATATATACTTATATACTTATAATCACACTCATTGAATATTCTATGTACATTGTCTGGTTTGAGCCAAAACAACTCTACGAGGTAGAGAATATTATCAGCATTTTACCATTGAGGAAACTGAGGCTCAGTGAGATTAAGCAACCTGCCTGATTTCACACAATTGGTAAAATTCTGGATTTTAATTGAGGTCTACTCCTTTATAGAGTTCTGTGCTCTTTCTCATTGACTTTCTGCTTAAGAAAACAAGCATTTCAGAAGAATGCTAGCACGTTAACAATCTATTGGCAAATGTTGACAGTTAAAGGATACACATGAACTTCATCTATTCATTAGAAAATCATCATCAGTTGGTTGATGGTAGAACCTGAGCTTTAAACATCAAGAACCAGCTTGTCTGTAGTAGCAGGGTGAAGGCACAGAGATATGACCAGAGTATGGTGGTGAATTTTGATACAGGCTTTTAGAGTTGCTAATTGTAATATTTGAATTAGGAGCTCATGCCCTGCAGATAGGAAGCATCCTAAAATTACTGTACTCTGTGTATTATTGTGGTGAGCAAATGGCAAAGACACGTTTCCTCGGGATACAATTTTTTCCCCATATACAAACAATATCCTCCTTTATTTGAATGAGAACAGATGGATGAAGCCTCAATATAAATACTTATTGCCCATAGTAATGGATGATTTTATGAGACATTCAAATTGGGCTTAAACAAGGGTATAAGTTAGTAGATCTGCTTAGCTTGATATTTTTATTCTGACAACAAGAATTTCTATAAGAAAGGGTGAAGCTGAAAGGGCAACTGAGGCCCCTTTGAGTGAATTAGTATTCCTGTTGCATTACCCATGTGGATAATATTCTTTACCTCTGACGTGACCCTTACAAATTTAATTAAGTTTGATGGCTGGCCAGCATGTAGATTATTCCTGCTGTAGACAAAACGTGGATGTTTTCTGGCTAAGGATAAAATATTTGTGGAAGTTCCTGTTAATTTATGTCACTCGCCCAACTTTTCTAACTTTAGATGTTAGAGTTGAAGAACAAATGAGATTTGCTGCCTTGCTGTTATTATGTGCCTCATGTCATGGTAAATCAGAAAAGTGTGATGGTACTGTATGGTCAGGGTTACTGGAGAGGTTTTATAAAGTGTGTTTATAAAGCTGTTTGATTTTACACAAACTTGATGTATGAAAATTAGATGGAGGTCTTATTTTTTAGTGGAATTTATTTTTCTGTCACTTTGTGTGTGTGTGTGTGTGTGTGTGTGTGTGTGTGTGTGTGTACAAAATTAGGATTTGTAATCTAAAGTAAACCTAAAAAAAGAACCAGTTCCATGTAATGAGGTACCTTTCTATTAAGACCTCAACCCTTGATGGTTTTCCATTGAAAACCTAGCTCTAGTAGAGTTTAATTTCTCATCTGAGCGAATCCTATTCTTCTCAGCATCTTGTGTAATATTTCACATAGATTACATTTCACTGAATTGGGTGATTTTGAGATACGACATCCTTCTGAACTAAGGATGAGTGACATCCTTCCCACTGTCACAGTAGCCTCTATGTGGAGCTTTTCTTCTAAGAGTATATTGAGAAGTAGAATGGTGGATTAGAAGCTGCATTGTACTGTGGGATTGTAGTGTCAAAGTTACGCTTATTGCTTTCTGGCGCTGTGGCTCTGGTAAAACAAGCCAGTGATTCAGTGTCCCTATTTCCTCATCCATGAAATAGGATTGACAGCACTTTTCCTGTGATGACTGACGAGTAGTATACTTGGAGAAGCATTGTAAACTTCCAATTTTATGTCATCATCACTGAGGCATTGAGGAAGCCTCCTAATCAACAATAGTATTGATTATTATCAATAATCAATTGATAGATTGGCAGAGAAGAGGAGTATTAGAAGACTTCCTTACCACAAAGGAAAAACTATACTGGTCCATGGAAGCGCAGGACAGCAGTGGTAAGAACACTGCACTAAAGTATCTGCTTTCTACTCAGACTTTTCTTGTTGTCTCTGGAACGCTCATCGTTGGAATGGTCTTGCAGACACCTACATGCCTCATTCCTTCACTTCCCTTTGGAAGTCTATTCAAATTGGACTTCATTGCAGAAGCTCTTTCTCATGACCCGGCATAAATGACCCACCATTCTCAACCACGGCGATTTTCATCCCTGCTTTATTTTGCTTTACTATCACGTGCCTTCTTGATTGCTTATTTTTTCCCATTAAAGCACAAGCTCCATGAGAGCAAGAACCTTGTGTCTTTTGTTTATTGTCTCATCCCCAGAAGCTGTAGTATATGGATGTAAATGAGCGAATATATTAGGCTAGGAGCGGAATACCTGGATTCCAGTCTTTCCTCACTATATGAACGTGGAAAACCTGTCCATTATTTCTGCATTTCATTTTTCTCCCTGCAAGTGCTGATGCCAATTTTTATTGTTTTTTGCTCAGTTGTTGGGAAGTTTAAGAAAAACAGGAGACTGTTATTTATGTGTACCTACTAGTGGGCATGCACTGCTGCAAGTAAAATATCAAAGCCCCATATCAACTTGATAAATGGATATTAGTATTCCCATTTCACAGATAAAGAAACCAGAGCTAAAACAGTTGGTGACTTGTAAAATCTAATATAATAAAAATGTGTGAAATAAGTATTCTGGACATAAGTCTTTTTAATAAGGGATGCTATGTTTATAATAACCTAGCAAAGAAATGAATGAATAGCTATCTTTATTAAAACCGTCCTATACTTGTAACCAAACTAATGTGGGTTTGTACCTTGGTGACTCAGAAACTACAACACTTTGGGTTGTGGCACAAAGAAAACTTGTATTCGTAGCAAATAAGGAGGTCACAGGGAATGATTTCCAAAGCTGTGACTCAGAGAGAGAGAGAGAATGAGAGAGAATGAGAATGGGTTCCTCTTGTTTAGGGTCAGGATGGATATTTACATAGGGAAGCCCTGTCGTGGTATGTAGAGGCAGACATAAGGTAGTACATGCCCCTTTAGGAAACCTTGTAATATAAATGAGACTGAGGCTCCTCCTGGGTGGAGATTTTTGTGCCATAGTTGATCATTCCAGAGGTCACTCCATGGTCCCTCTGTGCAGGTGCCAGTCCGGGGATTAGCGCAACGGGGCTGGGTGGTCTGGGCGGTCAGGGTAAGTGGGAGTTCTCGTCAGGGCAGTCACCATCACCTACATTTTTCGTTCGTTAGGAATAAAGCCAGGAAAAAGATCTTGGGGTCATATGCAAGACAAATGTGAGTGAGTATAAGCAGGTGGGCAGTAAAGGACAGGTCTTGGGGTCTGGCTGGTGACATGGTTTGCTAGATGAAAATAGTATATGGTTAGGTTAGTTTCTCTATTTTTATGATAACTTTAAGCATGGATAAGAAATACGTAAAACAAAAATAATTCATTTGGATATATTACCACTGGTACTATCTGCTGAAAGGTTTATGGTTTCCATTTTTTTTATAGACATCTGTTATAACTTGAGAGTGGTAATTCCCTGAACATTTCAGACTTCTGTAATAGAAATTTTTTTCAGACCCACTTAACCTTTTTTTGGCAAAGGAGAAACTAGAAGCAATTATCACTATTATTTTGATAGTGCTTTGAAATTTCCACTTTATACACTTTAGCATTCTTTTAAATGAATGCATAGGACATATACTATGTTCAGGGTACCAAGACCTTTGATAGACATATTGATGTACAGGCTTCTTGTAATAGCTTAAAGGCCTTCTAATGTCTGTAGCACAAGTTTTGGCGAATGGTCAAGCAGCTAGATGGAGAATGCTTTGTTTATAGCCAAGCCTTTTTGGCCAACTGAGGTACACATATAAGAGGTCTTGAAATTCTTTGAGCAGAAGAGGTCAAAGAAGTCTAACAGAGAATTTTCAAATGTAAAGTGGGAGAGAAAACATGAGAAAAGATTTTCTACAGAAAACCATTTAAATGACAAGATGGCTGAATTAGTTTCACAAGAGCTTATTGGGTAGCAAGGGGAAAATTGTGGTCTTAGTGAACTAAGGAAAAAGAAACTGTTTCTCATCCTCAGTGCTTTACACTTTGTATCTCCTTATTAAAATTTGGAAAAAGTAATCTTAACTGGGCTTACAGCCATTTAGAAAAACTGAATAATTCATTCCTGTTGTTGTTTGTTTTCTTATACCAGGCCAAAATATTTTATTTGATTCACCTAAATGGCTTCAGGCCAAGCAAGCAATATGCTAAATGAAAAGTTTGTCATGTGGAAAGATCTTCAAAAATTAAGCAATTTTCTCATCTTAATAATTAATTTTAAGAGACCCAGAGTAGATCTCCTTTTAGGTACATTGATAAAATTGAATTACCTTTCAATTTTGACTCTCCACTCTTAAAATGTATGGAAAGGTTCATTAGAAAAATGCACATATGATTTCCATTGATTAAATCGAGGGAGGTATTGAGACGCTTTTTAGTTTCTGTGTTACTGATCTTAGGTCTGTCGCCTTGGACATGCTGTTTCAGATCCTCTGGGGCCAGTTTAAATGAAATTGGCCAAGTGAAAATGACAAGAAGAAATGCTCTTTATTCTCCTCTAGAGTTTAAAAAAAAAAGGTGGTGGAGACATGAGATGAATGAGGAAAAGAAGTATCAGGCATCAGGCAAAGTGTTGGTACAAATATATTGTTTGCTTTTTCTGATGCAATAGATCAGTCATACAAGGAACTTTTGACTTGAGTTTACTATTTTACTTAATTACTCACTTGACAATGACTGTGAAATAACACTTAGTAAGGATTTTTTTTAAATCCTCTATTTTGTTAAGTGAAAAAGAAATTCAGGACTTGCCATATTGTCTTCTATTTCTTGAAACACTTGTTCTGATGTTTGTTAGAAATACGTTGCTCAGGTACTGAGTGTTTCTTAAGAGGAGGCAAAAAATGTGGAATCAGGGCAAGATAAGGGTGTGAGTGTGTGTGCGGGGGAAAGTGATTTAAACTGTGGTTGTAGAAGATGGAAAAAGGGAACTATATCGAGGTGCACGTGTATGTGTTTTCTGTGCAATGATAATACATTGAAAGCTGAAGTAGGTGAAACATAGATTCTGGAGAGAAGAACATGTTAATGACTCATCAGCGGACTCTAATCTATGGGCTAATCAATATGTTACCATCATAATTTGAAAGGAAAACATGCTTCATCTGCAAGGATATTTTAGAAAAGAAAACCAAACAAAAATGAAATGAAAGTTCATACACCACCCCCCGCGCTCTGCCCATCATACATTGCTTTTTCCACGAGCAGCAGTATTCTAGCAATTTTTATCTGAAACATTAGCCTGGCCCAGTAGGTGTCAGATTAGATATACATTACTCCATTATCTTGGTATACTACTCTGCATCAAAGGATCTATGCACTTGGAAACCGAAAAGGAAAGAGAATAAATAAAGGATATCTCTTTTCAGTTTTAGAGTAGCGCTTTTAACATTGAGAAAAATCAATAACTGGACTGACTGCATTCAGTGGGGAGCATTATTGTTTCCCATAATGTATCTAATGCATATCATTACCAGAGTAATCACATTATTATCTGCCTCTGCCTTGCTGCTTGCTTGGCTAGATATGAAGCCGGAGCTATTTGTAAAGTAAGGTTTTTTTTTTTTTTTTTTCTCTTCTGCAAAATTGCTGCAAATTGTATTTTCCCCATTTTCTTTATTGGTTGTTTGAACTAGCCAGAACCTCTGAATTCAGATTAAGTGTCTTGGTTTGTTGTGGTGGTTATTATTTTTTCTCCTTGAGGATTCCTTTTTGTCTCGGCTCAAATTAATCTCACCTTGAGGAAATGGGACAAATCATTTATGGTTCATTGTACTGTCTGGTGTGCAAGATGGGGCAGCATAAACTGAATGCGGTGGGGGGGGGTGGGTCATGTTTCTGAGATACTTTCTAAAGTCAGCAGTTGCAGAGTGATGCTGAAAAGTGTTTCCAATAGTGTTACATTCCAACACACCAGTGCAGGGGCCTCAGTCTAAAACAATGAAGAGTGTCCAGAGACGAGAACAGTCAGCTCTCTTTCTGTCTCTGATTATAAGTGGGGTAGAGGATATGCCTCTATTAATATGAGGCATACATTTCACTGAAGTTTAACCCCTTTCAGTATCATGAGCTTCATGATCTTGAACTAGGTACTGTGTGCACCCTAGCTCTCACTTGGATAATGGGAGCTACACCCAAGTCTATGGTACACATTTTTGGTAGAACTGTGCAATAATGCATGGAACATAGCTGGCCAAGAGCTCTTCCCAGTGATCATGTAATAAGAGTGGCTATTCCGAAGGGCTATACAATAAAAGAGGGTCAGTGGAGCAGAAAACTGCCCAGAAGATGACTGGAATGAATATATATGGGGTGTTGCCCCCAGGAATTCTTTATACCGCAGCACTGAAGTTGCTAATGATGTCTGATTAGAGGGATAAACAGTGGGAAAGAAAAATAAATGCAGTGTTTTAAAAATATGAAACTCTGAACAGGAAACCATTAGGGCTTCTGAAGTGCTGAGCAATTCAGTCAAACTGAGACCACTTTGCATTAGATAGGAAATAGGGGTGTGTAGCTGGGCTAATTCATGAGCCCTGCTGAAAGGCTTCCCAGAGAATGAGAAGATGGCATTTTTGGTAAAATAATTGTTCTCAGGAAACTCTTTGTCCTCTGGACCTAAGATTCCTCCATCTGTCATTTCACTTGCAAACTAAAAACATGATTACTTAAGGGGAGATTTCAAAATTTTCTAATCAGAAATCACACATCCTCTCCCTCCTTCCCTTCTTTCCTTTTTTTTTTTTTTTTTTTTGTAGGCCTATTCAAGAGTGTGGGTAATAATTGATATAAGATTCCCATTTGACAGAAATTGGAACTTTCGCAAGCAAACTACTTTCTGATCACTTGAAAATACTTACTCGATTACAACCCTTTGCCCATTCAGTTTGTGGAAGCAGATGAAGGCAGAAAGCTGCCACTGTGTTTCCATATTCAGTTCTCTCTCTACATTACGGAAAGGAAACCAACGTACTTGGGAATTAAAAACCTCTTTGATTCCA
Organism: Leopardus geoffroyi; assembly: GCF_018350155.1. Taxonomy (NCBI): domain Eukaryota; kingdom Metazoa; phylum Chordata; class Mammalia; order Carnivora; family Felidae; genus Leopardus; species Leopardus geoffroyi. Next base: position 48,332,812 of record NC_059342.1, read on the forward strand.
GAACTCAAGTGTATTGCTCAATTTGGAACTGGCAAGGGATGCAGAGGGACAAAGGAAATGGATGTAGAAAAAGACAGTTCTAATTTTCCTTGTAACTCAGATGGAGGCATTTAAAACAATCATGCTTTTGGGATCCCTAGAACAAATCATTGGAACTTGCCGTATGAAGACCAGACATTATTGGGATATGTATGGAATGCTTCTGCTACGATCCTTAACTTTTAATTTATGTTCTGATATGTTTGTGTAGTGTAAATATATGAATTCACGTTACATATTAAATCTATATTCAAAGATAAATATATTAATATAATTACATAACATAAAGTTGATTTAAATATGTATTAAATGTATTTAAAATATATAAATACAGTGGTGCCTGGGTTGCTCAGTCAGTTGAACGTTGGACTTTGGCTCGGGTCATGATCTCACAGTTCGTGAGATTGAACCTTGCTCCAGGCTTCTCACTTGCAGTGTAGACACTGCTTGGGATTCTTGGTCTCTCCCTCTCTGCCTCTCTCTCAAAATAAACAAATTAACACAAGAAAATACATAAATACATGCTAGTTACATAAATAAAAAACTAAAAGGGCACTTTGCAATTTCTTGAGGAAACAAGTTTAAGAAATATATGAGAAAGAAAGTATAGGATTACTTTGTGTGTGTGTGTGTGTATGTGTGTGTGTGTGTACATGCGCGTGCATGCATGTGTATTTTTACTTGTTTGGTCTCTTTGTTGTTTCCTCAGGAACATGTTTCAAGTGATGTTGGCTGATAGTAAATGTTATTTCAACCCAGAACAAAAATAAAACAAGTAACTCTAATCAAATAAACTCTTAATAGCCTCTGGTCAGTGAGAAAATTCAATTGTCCAGTCAAGTTTAAAAATCAATAGTGGCCACTCCAAATTTGAGTATAGTTATAAACCAGCAAACTTAAACACATTCTCAAAGATCAGAAATGCTTTCAGTCTAACGCAAACATGTCAGAATCTGGGGGGTGGGTGGGGACAAGAATCAGAACCTCAAAGAGAATTAGGATGTTTCATAGTAGCTACATAAAACCTACTGAGAAAAAAAATAATAACAAAGTTACCAAATATCAGTGACTGAGTTACAAGTGAAGATAATATTTCAGTAATTTGGTCTCAAACAGTCTTCCACTTATGAATGATATATTTATTTTGTATTTGCTTGATGTATCTAATGCCTATCATTCAGTGGAAGCATCCTCAGAATTAGGAACTCAGTTGTTTTCTGATCTTGCCATCTAAGATTCTCAGAACCAGAGACCTCAAGAGGCAGTGTTAATGTTCAGTTAGAACTCGAATGTTGAACTCAGGCACGTGTATATTTGAACCCTAACCCAGTCACTGTGCTCTGAAGTACTTTCTTCTTCCAGAACCTCAGTTTCCTTGTTTTGGCAGTTGGGCTTTTCATAGTGCCTATATGATAATTAAAACATTGTAGCTAGTGTATATAATACGTAGAACACAGTAACTGTTGAATATTCCTATTATAGTATGATATATAATGGCTAATAAAGCTGTTAGGACTCTTATCTTTTGGTTTGGACTGGTTAACGCATTTGTTATACCGTTAGTGAGGTCACAGCCTTACAGAGAATCATATATAGAGTCCACCTATTTCTATAAAAAAATGTGTCTGTAAGTTACTCTGTTGGTTTTTATAAAACAGGAAAACAGAACGTCAGTCCTTTTGTTAAGTAGCTTATAATCAAGCAGGAGGTACAATGGCTAGTCACAAGATACTATCGTAAAAGATAAAATCATGGTAGGCAAAATCAAATAGGCAAAAAATCCCATTTTAAGAATAATATCTGCTTATACTTAGTGCTAACTCCACATCCAAAGCACTCTTGCAGAGATAAACAAATAGGTCTTTTAAAATAAAAGGGAATCACAAAATGATTTATTAAACCTATTAACAGCATTCACATGAAATCTCTTTTGTTAAAAATAAATAGGAAAGGAGAAGAAAAACTACTGTAAAAAGTTAAGACTCTATGACCATATAGTGCTTAAGGCAAGTGGACCTCATTGAGAAGAAATCTGTGGCTGATTAAAATATGAGCTATCCCATTAATCACACAATACATTAGATAATAAATTGTGGTTGTTAACTTGATATGCACCATTGAACTTGGAGAAAATATCGCATAGGCAGACAAGTGCACCAGTGTATGACAGCGTAATAGCTTGTGGATATATTCTTTTTGTAAATATGTCTGCAGCATATCCGGTGTCTTACTGAATTATGCTGTAAAATAAGGTTATTGTTTAAGTCACAGAGATTAATGCTGCAGATTTTTCAACACTGGGAAAAGAAAAGCATACATTTGAATAGAAGAAAGAGTGAGATAGAAATTAACATTTTTCACTCAGTGTGTCGTTCTAATATTTCATTGAATTTTCTAAGGGAGCTCTTAGGATGTTAGATTAAAAAAAATGTTTTGGAAAAAGGAAAACCAATGACATATTCCACTGACAGGTAATTATGTGAACTGATTTCAAAGATCAGTTTGAACCATGATCAAGGATATTTAATTATCTGTGCTGTATGGATCTAGTGAGCCCACTCTGAAAATTTGCTGATAGCACAAATAGGAAAGAATTAAAAAAATGCTACTTTATATAGGCCAGGCAGTACTTTTTACAGAAAATGACGATAGGTTTTTTTTTAATTTTGTTTTGGTAAATATGTAAATTTAACATTTAAATGGTTGTTAAATGTAATTTTCACCTGGTCTTGTGTTTCCAACTTGTTTGACAAAATAAAACATTCAGCAACTTAGACCACGTTTCATTGTGAATATTGTCTTTGCATAAGCCGTCCCACATGCAGCCACTAGCCACAGGAAGCTACCGAGTGGTTGAAGTATGGCTAGTGTGAATTGATAGGGGCTGTCAGTATAAAATACACACCGATTTCAATGACTTAATTTTAAAAAAGGTAAAATATCTCATTTGGATATTTAAGGTTTAATAAAATGCATCAGTTACACGTTTATTATATATGTGTATATATACATATATATATTTACTTTTTTTAAAGACTAGAAAATTAAAATTGCATATGTGATTTGCATTTATGCCTTACATTAATATCTATTGGATAGTGCTGTTCAATGGGATCTAGGAAGTAAACTAATGATACAGGAAATAAAATTCTGAACAACAACAACAAAAAAACTTGACCTCTTCAGAAATACATTAAAATAGCTCACATTCTGACCATAAAACATGTTTAAGTTGTGTGTAAAATTTGTATATAAACCATATAATTCAAAGTATATCATGCATTAGAAAAAGGCACAAGAAAAATAGACTACAATTACATAGGTGTAATTATAATTAGACTACAATTACATAGGTATGGAAAGAGAACACTGCAAAATCTAAAACACAAAATATCCATTTAGTTATATTTCTAAAAAAGGATTTTTTAATCTTTATTTTTGAGAAAGAGAGAGATGGAGTGTGAATAGGGGAGGGGCAGAGAGAGAGAGAGAGGGAGACAGAGAACCTGAAGCAGGCTCCAGCCTCTGAGCTGTTAACACAGAGCCCAACGCAGGGCTCAAATGCACAGACCACGAGATCATGACCTGAGCCCAAGTCAGATGCTTAACCAACTGAGCCACCCACCCCAGGTTACGTTTCTTATCTGAAAGGTAGATCCTGCCTGTGATCTCTGCAACCATATTAATGTAGTTATTGAGATTACAAAGGACCCTCTTCCCCCCCAGATAGTCTGAAAGTTTATGGAAAATTTATTTTCTCACAGAAGAATTTTAAATGGAACCAATACAAATCAAAAAATAGAAGAATCTTGGCCCAAGTTCCTCCACCCCCTTGAAAACATAAGACAAAAGAAAACAGTTTTGGCCACCAAAGGCCATATAAACCATCTATTCCTTTTATTTTTTCAAGTCTATATTTGCCAATATTGGGATCAGGCAAGGCAGGGAAAGCCCCCAGTGCAGTCATGAGCAAGAGCAATACAGTAGGTGACTCTAGGATTTATTGTTTTGCAGTACTACTTTAGTCTGCCTTTGGATTGATAACTTAATACATCAGTCGTTAGCACCTGAAAGAGCTCACAGATATTGCAGAGTAAGCTGTTTATGCTTTTACTTTCCTTTTCTGAGATGAGTTCTTTGTTTATATTTTTAAAATATTGTGCCTCTTTCAGGAATTATCTCTATGTAAATTCAGAGTACAGTGATTGTTCCCTGAGACGGGGCCATCATCTACCAGGAGTCACCATCAGATGGGGATGTACCCTGAAATGTTTGTGTGTGCATGTGTGTGTGTTGGGGTGATTGTCATCTGAAAATGGTTCCTGTGTAAGGTCTGTAAGAGCCACAACTAGACTTTGATGTGTGGGCCAGATTGGAGGGTTAATCCCCAAGAATGTGGAAAAAAAAACACAACACACCAACTTTTAAAGAGTCTGAAGCAGAAAAAGCTTGCAGATTCTAAATCTGTACTGTCCAATATGGTAGTCACTGGCAACCTGTAGCTATGGAGTGCCTCATATATAGCTAGTATGACTGAGAAACTGAACTTTTAATTTTTTTTTTAACTTTAAAGTAAATTTAAAAACTGACACAGGAATAGGTGAGTGGAAAACTTTTAGGCATGTTTGAAAAAATTCTGGATTTACTTTTTCAACTATACATTTTAGGATGCATACATACAGATCAAGCATTTCTCATTAAAAATGTCGAAGTGAGCTATGCAGAAAGAATAAAATACAAGCCAGATTTTGAAGACTTAGTACCAAAATAAATAAATAAAATATCTCACTAATAATTTCACATAGATCACATATTGGGATGGTATTTGGATTGAAATGAATGTATTAAATTTGATTTCACCCATTTTTAAAGTTTTTTCTTAATGTAGCTACTAGAAAATTTAGAATCCTATCTGTGGTTCACATGGTATTTCTATTAGTGTTGTCTAAAAAAGAGGAAAAAACATGGGAATAACCATGAGATACGAAGATTGTAAACGGGATATGACAACAAGTCATCAGTGAGGCACTGATGACATGGCAGGTAGTTAAGAGTCAGTAGCAAATAGAAGAGAAGCAGACCCTTCGCTGACCTTACTGTGTTGGTAGGTGACTAGTGTGTAATGTCTGGACTGGTTTAAGGGCTTCAGTTTGAAAACATGACTTGTAAGCCGTTTGTGCCTTACAATCAATGACAAATATGTTGCTGCTTTAATAGTAATAATTTTAATCATTACTAGTTTTGATTTTAGACAGTGTTAGTCCATTTCCATCTCCTTTTAGCCTTCCACATGGTATTGAGGGTGTTACATAGAGGCATTGAAAGGATTTTCCCACAATAAACCTTTCAAACAAAAGACACCAGAATTCTAGACTAGGAAAAAAGAATGTTAAATTTCACTTCCAAGGGTAGAAATCTTATGAAGCAGTGCCACAGATCACTTTGTTATGCAAAATCTATTCCATAAACTAAGTACTGGATTAAATTAATCTATTGGACAGTTTGGAACAAATTGTATTATGTTGTATTTGCTGTGGAAGTCCTATGGCCCTCATGTTGAAGTCAAATAGCCCTTCTCCCCATATAAGTCAGTTGCAAGTTCACTATAGAAAAATCAGAAACACTAAAAAGTGAAATGGAGAAAATAATAATCACTTGTAACCTACACCACCCAGAGAGAATGACTATAAATTTCCCTTGCGTTTTCTTTCAAGGGTATACAGTTGGGTTTAGGCAGGGTTTGGTATGTCTTAATAAGCACTGCATCACAAAGTCTGTATTTAATACTGTTTACACTTTTCTTTGAACTATCTTTGGACTGTTTCATAGCCCAGGCTGAGGTTATGCATTAGAGAAACAACAACTTAATAAATGATGTCTTGTTGGCTTGAAAGTATTATTCACATAGATTTCCAAAGTGACCAAAATACAACCAGAAAGTGTTTTATTCACTAGAAAATCTCATTGAACATTTTCTGACACTATTAGTAAGATAAAGAGAGTGTGGATGAAAGAGAAAACATGAATTCTGAATCCTGAAGAGCCTGTGCTTATTAGTACTTTAAGCAGAAATCATGAAGGGCCACCTCATCAGGCAGATAGATGAAGCTTCATTTAGGTAAAGAAGTGTTCTGAGAGTAACACATCACAGAAAGCCCTGTAGCAGTCCAAAGTGGATGCTAGACAAACATGCCTACCTGTCATTGCTGCCTTTTGATTGGAAGGAGTTTGTATTTGTTTCCTCTTTAAGACAAAGATGTACATGCAAGTATGAAATCACTTGGCAATTTTAGCAGTGTAAAATCTGAAAATGCAAACCCAAGGACTTGAAGTTAGGCAAGCTCCTTGAGATGTAGCAGAGTGCCAAATGCCCTTCGGCTATTCTTGAGCTATTTACTTCCAGCCTCTGGCTTTATTCTAGCTACTGTCCTTTTACTCAGTCTTGCTATTCCACCTAGTTTTAGGTGAGTTGAAAAAAAAAAACAAAAAACAAAAAAACTGCATCTTGAAGTCAGGAAAAGCAAAGGCTCAGTGTAATGTTCCAGAACCTCCCGTGCTTATTTCTTGTAAGACCATCAGGTACCTAAATGCCAACATCTCCACTGTCCCTTATTCACCTTCCACTTTATACCCATAATCAGGGTAACTCAGAGGGGAATATGTTGCAGTCTCTTGATCGCTGAGATGATTTCTGGATTTAGATCAGTGTCAAAAGTCCTGAGAGCTCTTAGTTTAGTATTTCTTCAAGTTTCTGGTCCAGTTGGTGGTAAGGCAGGCTGGTGGGCAAGCTCCCCTGATGCACAAGTGAAGGTGCTGAGAACTTCCCATTGTCCATGAACTAGGTTTCTCACTAGGAAACTGTGTGCTTGATTTGAGAATTTGGTATTGATTCTAATTCTGATCTAAAACTCCATGGAATGTGTTAGCTCCAAACAACGTTAAGGTAGCCCTTATTTCATGGCAGTGGTGAACATCAAGCTGCAAAGGATTTCAAAGATGAAGACTGAGGCGATAGGAAACCATCTGGCAGACAGAGTATATGTGGTAATAGGAAGAATATCTGGGGTATACTCAATTCCAAATAATAGCATTCATCAATGCTTCATTTACATATTCATATTTTTATTCAAGAAATAATCATCGTTTCTGTGTCAGGTATGACAATGCACGAAGAGCAGATATGATTTCTGACCTCTTGGAATCAGACTTAATTCATAGTTATGTAATTCCCTTAATTCTTACATAGCAAATAATAGTTTGCTATGGATTACATAATTCATATTTATGTAATCCCTTAATTCCTACAAAGAAAAAACAGGGCGGGGGGCAGTGATTGAGTGTAGTTGGAAATGCTAACATAAGGTGGGAGTCAGGAAAGTCTTCCTTGAGTAAGTGGTATTTAAACTGATGGAAAGTTTAATGATACATTGCTAGATGTTGGAAATATGATGATAAGCATAGTCCCTGTCCTTGAAGAGTTCATGTCTAGGAAGGAGACATGCAAACCAGTAAGAATCCTCTATGAGAAGTGTTCTATAGAAGTATATGAATTACAGTGGATCCTGAAGGTTGTGGGTAATTCTGTCTGACCTCTCAGGAAAGGCTTTATGAGATTAAAGCGCTTTAAGTGTGGGTTTTTGAAGCACAATCATTTGAAGCCTAAGGAATATTACCAAGCAATCAAGACAAGAAATCATATAGCAAGTAATGGCTAGGAGTAAGAAAAAGTCTAGTATGTTTGGCAAACCCTAAGTAGAAGGGAAGTCCTAGAAAGGCAATTGGCCAAAGGTGAGATTGTGTATGCAGTGGGATGGTAAAATTTAAGGCATGTGAAATACTGTATAAAAGAGTTTATACTTCTCTTTTAGGAGTGGAGGAGCCATTAGAGTATTTTAATTAGGAGTTTGAAATCGACTGGTGTTTGTAGACTAATCATTCTGAGTGCAAAAGGAAGGATGGATTTGCCTTATGGAAAGAAAAGGCTGGATTCGGGGAGACTGATTCGAAGGTCATTGCAATAGGCCCTAAGAGAGGAGGGAAGAACTTTAGCTATGGCAGTGGCCAGGAAGATTTAAAAGCTATTTAGGAGTAAAAATCAATGCTAATTGAGGACTGACTGGCTAGGATAGATGGAGAGAGAGAATTCCAGCATATGTGGAGACTTCTACCTTCTGGGTAATTTATGGAATCCACAGAACCATTGTCAGGTAGTAGAAAGGCTTAAGATTTGAGGTTTGAATCCTGGCTCTACCACTTAAGCTAGCTGAGCCTCATTTTTCTACACAAAAATGGCTTAAAATAATTTTGTGGGGGTTAGAGGCACTTGAGTGGCTCAGTGAGTTGAGTGACCAACTCTTGATTTCAGCTCAGGTCATGATCTCATGGTTGTGAGATTGAGCACCTCGTTGGGCTCATGGATCCTGCTTGTCTATGGGCAAGACTATGGTCTATATTCAGCCTCTATTTTCTTCTTGAGGACCAAACACTCAGGATTAGGGTAAATTGTACAGAATCAGAAATGGTTTAAGATAGTAAGTTCAGTTTTAAGCATGCTAAGTTTAAAGTTCATATTGTAGTCTAGATGGATATATCTTGTATGCCTTCAGAAACAGAGCTCGAGGACTTGGGAATGGGGTGCAAATAAAAGCCCAAGAATTTGGAGATGTAATTATTAGGTGATAATTGAAATCACTTGACTGTATGAGAGTCCACCCGGTATAAGAAAGAAAAGATTCAAAGTGAAATCTCTGGTGCTCGGTATGTAAATAATTAGACAGAGAAGGAAGAGCCTCCCAAAAGCAACTAAAACATGGTTTAAGAAATAAGAACAAAACCTTGAAAATGGGAACAAACATAACAAAACCTGCCTAGTATGAGAGGTGAACTTTAAGAAGGAAATCTGTAGCACTCTGACAGGTCTTAGGACTGACAAATAACTTGAGGAAAAGGGAGAACTCTTTGAATATAACAATTAAGAGATCACTGACAACCTTAGAGCAATCTCCTTATGGTGGTGGGGAGCTGAATGCATATGGTGGTTAATTGAGGAAGGAGCAGAAATGAATAAATAGTCAGGAGATGCAGAATACTCTTTTTTTTTTTTTTTTAAAGAAATTTGGTGTGGCGAGTTGGGGTGGTAGGTAGAAATGGATAAAGATAAAGAAAAGAGGCCTTGGGTGCCTGGATGACTCAGTTGGATAAGCATCCGACTTGGGCTCAGGTTATGATCTCACACTTCGTGAATTCCAGCCCCACGTGGAGCTCTCTGCTGTCAGCGCGGATCCTGCTTTGGATCCTCTGTCCCTCTCTCTCTGCCCCTCCCTGACTCATTTTCTCTCTCTAAAATAAAATAAACATTAAAAAAAAAGAAAGGCTTAATTAATAGACACTGAGAGCAAAGATCTAGCATTGAGGAAGCAGAGGGAGATAAGTGATGGAAGGTAAATAATGAAGGAATGTTCTAGAAGAGAATGCAGCTCAGGAAATATGTTACAAAAGAATGCATTTGCCTGAGATGGAAAAGGCATAACTTCCCTTTGAGTCAGAAGGTGGAGTAAAGTTGGAAAGACAATCAATAATTGGAAAGTAGGAAGCTTCCAGAATTAACACAGTTGTTTTATCCTGTTATTTAGCTTTTATTTTTTTGTGTTCTAATAGCTTAGATTTCGAGTGCCTTAATTAGATTGGCTAGTACCTTTTAATGTTCTCTCTACATAAAATGAATTATTAAATTTTAATTTAGTAAAAGCTAAGTGAAACCACACCTCTGTCCTTTCTTTTCCCTGAAAAAAGAACGTTAGAAAATACTGATTCTTAATAAAGTAGCCCCAAGAATGACAAGGTCACAAAAATTACATTATCTGTTTCAGTGTCTCAGAATATCAGAGAAATATGTTCCCCTAATGATTTGTATATCCTACAGAAATATTAAAGATAAACTTTATGCAGGACATTGGAGTATGTGTTAGCTCTTAAAATAAATTGTTCCAGTAATAAAATGATTTGTATTGTTTCACTACCACTATAAATGAGTTTTTGTTTGAGCATTTGCTTGTTGGAAAATAGTTTTACATAGCCTTTTTTAAATGTTAACTGTTAGCTCAAGCTTAATTAGGATTGTAAGTAATTAATTTTGTATCATGTTTACATTTGAAAACAAGTACCATATGACCTTTGTTAGTAGCTGAACACATAGTTTAATTAGATTATCTTCATTTTATTGTGTTATAGACAAATAAAACACAAAATAACCAGTCCCTCCTCATACTTGTGATTTTAGAAATGATGACGAGCAGGATCTGGATTTATATTATAAATAATAAGCAAGTACAGTAAATTCTGCAGATAGAAGGATCATACATTTGAAATACATAGTCCAGAGCAGATGGGAATTCAGCCCAAGGTCAGAATCTCAAATAAAGACTTTCAAAGCAATAAGATGATACAGTTATATTTTAATTTTACCATCATGTGGGGATTTATAGTATTCTATCATTGGTCTTCATCACTACTTTTCTAATTTCTACCTGAATGATCTCAGTCATATTTTCTGGTTCACTACTGACTTTGTTCCAGCGCTTTGAAATACATTTCATTAGCTTTGATCTTCTTGCTATATTCATATATGTAAATCCAAACACAGAACGGATATCTATTTTTGATAGTGTAACAGAATTAATACTTAGTATTTTCAAAACTGCACCTGGGCCTTTTCCATCAAATTTATTTGTCCTCCTGTATTTCCTACTTTAGAAAAGGATGTAACCAAGGACCTGACACTTAATTTGGGAAAGGATCATAGTTTCTCATTCCAGGTTAACACCAAAGTCACTATGTTGTATTTTGTTCTAGGCTTTTCCTTAACCGTGACTTTTTTCCCCCAATAGTTGTGCTTACACCATTTAAATTTCTTTAAAGAACATTATAAATTTGTGGTTATTTTTTTCTTCCTATGTCAGTATTGGTGTTTGTACTTGTATTAAAAGTATCCACTTCATCCAAGTCTTAAGATTATTGTGAGAATTCAGTTAGATAACAAACATAAAGCACTTACTAGGATGCCATCTATATAAGAAGTATTCAGTAGAAACAACTCAAAGGAACATAATATGTAATTAAGTCATGGAACATAGATTTAGAGGAAAACGGGGTAATCCTCAACTACTTAGAACTAATATTTTGGGTGTGTGCGATGCCATGATGAAGAGGTAATGTATTATCAAAGAAATTGTTCACATTGAACTGAAGGATAAATATGGAAATAGTAACAAAATGAAAGATAGAAATAAGAAGCATCCTTAGAAATTGAAATATTCTAATGGCAGTCATTGAGAGTTACCAATCATTCTTTATTATCAATGCAGTGTATCATCTTTATGTACATTGCAACATATCAGCATTACATTCTGTACAACTCTGGGTATATCATTTGCCCTCTCATTGCTTCCATTGCCTCAGGATACCATAAGGATCTTGACTAGAGAAACTTTAAGTTCGATTTCAGTTTTAAAAACTATGACTTTATGACCACAAAAGAGCTTAATTCTGAGTTAACACTTAACAGAATTGTGAAAGACCTCCTGTCTGTGTTTATGTATTTTCTGATTCCAGAATCATCCTTCTCTTTCTAATCTGTCATCCCTATTAATTCTTCAAGTTTCTTCTCCAAATATTTCTTTAATGACCTTCGTATTGCCTTCATTTTCCTCCAATGAGACACACAGATATGGAATCTAGAGAAACATAATCCTGATTTCAATATTAGCAGGCCAACTCTTTAAGATAATTATGTGTGTGTGTGTGTGTGTATGTGTGTGTTTCTGTATAGTGCTCTAGAAGTTTGCCTCATACTTTATTGTACCTCCTCCATTTCCTATGTTCCAGTTTTTATCCCATAGACTTCTATCCATTTTATCCCTGTTGGTATTCTATCCCAAATTTGAAATGACTTTTTTCTCCTTATTGCCTTTGTAAGGAGGGGGAGGATTGGGCAGTCTCTTTGCCAAAGGAATGCTTGACTTCGAGGGAGAAAAACTCACAGTAACCAAGCACTTCCCAATATCACAACTTCTGTTAGCAATATCAGAAATAGTCCAATCTCTCGATTCTCAGCCATCCTTGAATCCTCTTCTGGAGGGAGAAATGGAAAAAAAGAAAGTGGGTTGGGGAGAAGAAAAATACTAACTTGAGAACTTGATCCATAATAGATGACTCTTATTAACCTCAAATAATTTGCTTTGTCCACTACTTCTATTGCTGTTTTCTCTCTATCTTCATTTAGTCCAACCTTTTCATTTCTCAGCCCTTCAATTGATCTGGTGCCCAGTAATTTATTCATACTGGTACAAATTTTGCCCAATATTTTAGCTCTGATTTGTAACATTAGCATGACGTGCCTAGAAGGTGCTCACCAAATATTTGTAAAATAAATCAATAAACAACTGAGTACCTTGATACCTGGTCCCTCAAAATGCCACACCACTATCTTTGTTACCTCCACAATACTCTCCTCTGAAGCATTGGGTGGTGATGCGAAGACAGGTCCAACAATCCAAGATAGGACCTTCAGTCACAACTGATAAAGAGAAGAAATTTAACGGAAGGGGGGGCCATGGCATGGAGTTTTCTTATTTCATACATCAAGTCTGATGGATTAAACCTCAGGCATTTACAGGACTCTTAAGTTTACATTGCTGTGAATTCTTTCTTTCCCTAGTAATCAAGTTTCTTGATGAGTCAAAAGCTTCTGTAACTTAAGTCAGATCTCTGGAGAAGAAGTGGGAAAAATGACGCCTCAGCTTATATTGGCCCTATGGGTTATAAACCATACTTTTGAAAGCCTCTGAGCACCTCCAAAATCTGTGTGTTTGAGATTTGAGACACATTTTGTTGTCAGATACTATTGACATTCCCACCCCCATAATCAAATCTCTAGGAAGTGAGTTCTGAGTGTGACAGGTGGGAAAGATATGGCCATATAGAACAAATGAGATGGGGAAATAGGGGTTGAATCCTCAAGGTGTCCCATGTACTGTACTTACCACAATCTTCAGAACAAGCTAAAAGAGAATTAGAAAGTTCTAGTGAGCTTATGATCAACGTAGAGTTTGCCATATTTATACCCAATAGTCTTTATTTGGTTACAAAATGAGGTTCCAGCCACCCTTCCATCCATCCTAAATAACTCTAATATGAAACCACCTTCCTCCTCTCACCCTCATTTCCTATTCCTTTCACATAAGTTCACTGTTGTTAGATAGACATCTTTTATTACCAACTTCAGAGAAGTTCTTTAATATCTCTTTCAGTTTCGATTCCAGGTTTTGGCGGACATCGAGAAGCTTGCCTTGAAGGATAAAGGCACCTAAGAGGAGGTGGAAGGGACATTAGAAACTAGGGGTGGTTCTTCCCTTCAGAATTTAATCCTAATTGTTTTTGCCTTGTTTTTCCCAGTGAACTTTGCCTATACTTGATTGGGCAGTACAATCTTTTAACATTGAAACAATCCCTCACCTTTCCATGTTTCATTGCCCAGTTTATAAAGTTCATTCTTCAACCATATTCTCAACTTGACAGCCTTATGAACAGCTAGAGAGGGGGTTAAAGATACATACAGAGGAATAATTACATCAATGGAAAAACTTATGTGGACCCACGTGCACTCTTCCCTGCCTCCCTTTTCCTTTTAACCCACAAAACTCTCAGTGACTCAAGCTTCCCTCACCCAACACCCGAAGCATCTTGTCCCCGTGGGAGACCTTGAAGCTTAAATGGATCATCTCCTTAATCTGCCGTTCAAGCAGATGAGTTCGGCCAGGGACTTCTGAGGGTACCAGCTTTGTTATCAAGGACCTAATATCCTCTTTGAATTTGGGGTCACATTCCAAGCAGGCTTTGACCCCGTGGAAGGCTGCCAAGGACAGGGGCAAGAGTAGGAGCAACCACAGGTCTCCCATTTCCTTCCCCCAACAGCTGGTTGTCCTGGCAACTAGTTCACCTAGTTCCCTTTTCTTCAAAAATCCAGGAATAAGAGCCTTGTCCTGGATAGTCTGACTCCACCTTCCCCTCCCTCCATTTCCATCCCACTTCTAGGCAATCTCATTTGCTTAAGGATCTTCAATTGTTTTCTGACATTTATCCTTCATGCCAGAGAGGGAGAACTGCCAGTTGGGAAGCAGATACCTGAGTTCTGAGCATAGAACACAGAGAGAGAAATCTTGAGCTCACACAAGCAGAGTTCCGTGCAGAGATATATCTCAGAAAAGGTTTTTCTTCAGGTTTTTCCTATTCTTGTGTCCTCAGTAAATTCCCACATCCCTCCTGATCATGGGAGTGGTGTCTCAAGAAAGAGATCTCATAGGACCTTAGAGCTGCTTAACCAAAATTCTACTTCTATACAGGAGGTAATAAAGCCCTAGAATATTGAATTGCTTGGGGTCCCAGTCCCTAATGGTAGAAGTATTGTTGAAAATTAGCAATAGATGTCCAGATGTAATTGATGTCATTGATAGTAATTTTTATATAATTGGTAATTTCTCAGAAATTGGTAGGATGATTTTCAGGCATGACATATAATTTTTTATATCATTCTTTTAATAAAGAGTCTGGAGCAAGGAGACAGGAGACATCAGTTGAGTATATGGTGTTGGGTGAGAATCCAGTAACACCCAGGGTCCTTTAGTGGACACATCTTAAAAGTACTAATGCTGAAATGTGAGGCATGTAAGAAAATAACCACGGTCATCATGGGCTGCCCTCTCAGGCCACCATGGAAGGATCCCAAGTAAGCATTTCAGTTTAGGGCTCTTGAATAAGAATGTTCTTCGTTTTTTGAAGAAATGAAGATTGCTTTGCAGATTTTTCAGGATACCAGTTACCTCTTCTCTGTTACATTGCTTGTATGGCTGTGACCTCCTGGGAACCAGGAAACCCTGAAATCTTAAAAGATTAATGGTAGAATTTAGAGCTAAGGTATGGTAAAGTCATGGAGTGAAAAGCTGTGAGGGAAATCCAAAAATCTACCACTAGTTATATGCCTACCATGCACTGCTAGGTATGTACTAAACAGTTCTGATAGATGATTTGCAAGTCCTGATGGCACAGCAATACTTTGAAAGATTATCCCAATTTTACAGATAAGACTCTGAGGTTAGGAAATGTGAAACAATCCTTTCGGCAAAATAATTTGGTAGCTATGGGATCAGGATTTTAACTCATGCCTGTCTGACTCTAAATTCTATATACTTTAATCACTGCCTCTCAACATTTTTTGGGACAATGCAGAAAATGATTTATTGGAACTTGATAAATCAGAAGATTGCAAGAGGAGCAATTCAAATCCTTTGCTCCAAATCCACACCTCTTTGTTCTGATTTTATTTTCCCTTGGCTAGATGATCTCATCTTTAGATGATCTTCCAAAGGATTTCCACATGTTGAGATCTGAAGGCATTTGAGGTTATGGGATTAAATGAACTCTGAAAACCAAATTGGAGACTAAAAGGGGCTAAGACCTTTGGCATGAAGGTAACCAGATTTGAGGAAAAAACATTCTTGAAGAGAAACACACATTATAGATATTTTCCAGTTAACAACGCATACTTCTGCTTTCAGATTGGACACTTAAAGAGAATGCTTTGCCATTTTAGTGAAGAAGTCTACTGTTCAGTGTCACATTACCTTGATCCAGACCATGTGCCCAATTGGCCAGTTTTATCCTCATTCTTCCAGCTTAATTGGCAATCCAGGATTTTTAGCATGAGAGAAAAAAAAATTCAACTTCTGTATAGTCTTGGGAAGACTGAAAAAAAGCAAGCCACTTTCTAAAAAGACGAGACTTGTAATTGAAAGGGACATATAAAAAATAATGGAGGGACTAGCACTACCATGGAGCAAACAGCAAACAGATAATAACAGAGTGAGCTGATAATAGAGGCAGAGGTGGACACAGATCTATAAGAAGACAGAACAGCACTAAATCTGGAGGAATTTTTATAGAGAGGCTGGATCTAGGAGACTAGAAACAACAATTAATGAATATATGGTGGTGAGTGAGAACCCAGAGATATTCAAGATGCTTTACGAGAAGCATCCTGAAGGTACTGATGATGGAGTGTATGACACAGAAGAAAATAACTACAATTATCCTGGGCTAGTTCTTCAAATTCCGTAAATGTAAAATATTTGAACTTTGGAAAGGAAGAGCTGCCTGGACATTGACTGATGATATAATGATCACATTACTTAATTAAAATAATGATACTTGTGTCTAGGAGGCAAAAGGCTAATACCTAAATCCTTCATTGATTATGCTAATATTTGGTTTGGATTGGCACAGAGGGGATATGATTTGTAGTCAGTGTGAATGTGTAGAATAGCTAACCAAACCCTTTATTTGCTTTAAATAAGAGATACATAGTAGCACATGCATTGGTAATATTTTACCAAATAGACATTTATTCATTTGCAAATCTTAGATAAGATTCATGGGTTATTCACAGGTGAGATATATTACATATTGTATATGTTCTTTTCCTCCAAAACCATTAGTCCTAATATTCCCTTTTAAAGGCTAGAGTCAGTTGTTTTGTAACATGTGGCCTTTGTTACAAATCATAGGATACACTGAGGTTTAAAATCTAAAATAAATAAATAAATAAAATCTAAAAAGTTTCATAAAGAAGAGCAAGAAGCTTCTTAAAAGAATTTCCTTCCATCCATAGTAAATCTTGTTTCCAGATCCATACAAAAAAATAAAAAAAGGGAATCTCTGTGGCTCAAGCTTCTTAGAGCTTCTTTTCTTGTGGATTATTTGTCCCAGCTGAGCCCTCCTGTGTTGCTGCCTATCTCTGTCACTTCACAGGATTCCCTAGAAGTTTGGCAAATAATCCAGATACCTTTCGTAGTCAAGTGAGATTCAATTCCTTCCTGACTGTGTGATCTGAGACTAGGGAGCCAGTGCTTGGCATTTGGTCAAGTTATAAGCCATCTGTCTAGGCAGCATAATAACCATAATTATAAATGTTGAAATAATTACTGTATTCCAGATCCTTCACATGTAAAGTGATTTTAATATTTTCTGGTGTGCCTGTCCACTTATCCATTTATACTCCATTGTCATTAAGCCAAATTCCACCCTCCCCCCCCTCCCCCTGCCACCACGTTCCACTCGTTCTTTAGAAGAAGTCCTAAGGTTGGAGCTTGGAAGACTTTTTTTTAAACATTTATTTTGAGAGACACAGAGCACAAGTGGGTGAGGGACACACACACACACACACACACACACACACACACACACACACACAGAATCCGAAGCAGGCTCCAGGCTCTGAGCTGTGAGCACAGAGCCTGATGTGGGGCTCGAATCCACAAACTGTGAGATCATGATCTGAGCTGTGGTCTGACGTTTAACCGACTGAGCCACCCAGGTGTCCTGGAGCTTGGAAGACTTTGAGGGAATCTCCATCTGGAAGGAAATTAAAAGAAAAGCTGATCCCATCAGTAGGGATTGTGGGAAGAACAGGGGAGATAAGTAATGACAAAAGATTTGTGTCATAACCTCTTGTCTCTAGGCTGGGGTCCCAGAAGGGGAGATTACGTTAGGTGGGTTAAAGGGAATACTAAAGACAAGAGGAGCTTGCCCTGCATCCTTGAGGAGCTCCAAAGACTACACCAGTTACCTGCATGTGACAACTGTACCTCAGGAAAAATAGTAGCATGACATGATTGGCTAACAGAAGGCACTCCTGAGACCATGCTAGTTACCCTGTGCTGTGGAAGCACCAGTACGCTTCCCATGGTTGCCAGGCAAGGATGTGCAAGTGAACTCAGGATCTGACTGGAAAGCTTGACACTGTTTCATCAAGGCTTCAGGGAGTGGGGTCCTGTCTGAAAGATGGATAGCAAACCACTAGATCAGGAAAGGAAAAGGCATTTGCAGCAAGCTCCAGCACCTTGACGGGGCCAAATTGTCAGGGAAAACTGCCAGACCTTGAGGAAATAGAGAACAAGCCCAAAGTGCCCCACATGCAGAGTTTCCCAGAAAATACCACAAGAAGACTCAGAGGTGGGGTGGTACCAATCTTGCCTTAGAAGATACCAACACATTGGCAAAGAATAAAACAAATACCCTCAAAGTTAAAAAAGTATGTCATTCAAGGGAACACACATTAGTGAAGTAATGCACTACATAATTCACTGAAGAGGAGAAGACGGGTTTTAAATGCTAAAAGAGAGGTCAGTAAGTGATTGTACTTACTACCATTTTAGTATGCTAGGTAAGATGGACTGGTAGTTAAAACAAGCCTGATTTTTCAGTGATTAGGACAGTGTTTTCTTAAGCCCAAGAGAGATCTAGTATTCCAGAGTACCAATGTTCATGGTTCCTGATCAATTATAGGAGGTTAGGGCCAGTTGGAGTAACCTAACCCTTGTCCTATCTCCTGGGCAAGCACTGCTATCAGTGGAAAGCTTTCCTCTATGTGCTATATATCCAAAGGCCCCTTCAACCGTGGGAGGACCTATGAATTAACAAAGGCCCTGCACCTTCCCATTCCTATATCCCATTTTGGAAAGAAGCAGGGAATGGGAAGGAAATATGAAAGAATGATTTTTCCAAAAGGTACTTGGTTCCAAAAAAGAGTGTTTAAATATTGGGTGGGATTAAATTTATCATATTGTGCTGATACTGCTTTTTTTTCCTTTGCTCACCCTGTGAGGTGAGAAGTGAGGTGTCCAGAGGAAGCTCAGGCCGGTTATAGATTATGAAGAAGCTGTCTCCTTCATCTATCTCTGAGTAGTATAAATAAATGTGTGACCTTGAAACATAAACACCATAATACTTGATTCTCAAGACAAGTTTGCATTACTATTTCCCCTTTACAAGACAGGGGCCTGATGTTCAGAGGTACTAAGGGAAGTGTCAAAGTTCACACACCTACTAAGGGAAGGATTTGCAGTAACACAAATTTGTCTGCTTTCATAGTTGTATGTTTCCAAAATAACAAAATGTTCCATTTTTTAATGTTTGTTTATTTTGAGAGGGCGTAGGAGGAGAGGGACCGGGTGAGGAGCAGAAAGAGAGAGAGAGACAGAGACAGAATCCCAAACAGGCTCCATGCTGTCAGTGCAGAGCCCAACACAGGGCTTGATCTCACTAACTGTGAGATCATGACTTGGGCCAAAATCAACAGTCAGGTGCTCAACCGACTGAACCACTCCAGGTGCCCCCCAAAATGTTTCTTTGGTAGAGTTAATCCAAGGTACAATCATCATTGCCTCAGGTTAGGAAGAATTTCCTCAAGGAAATTACTTTTTGCGAGAAAAGAAAAATGGTTTGTTTTTTCCCATTAGTTTACTTTTTAAGCAAGTGGAATTTATAATCCTAATGAACTTTTAATAGTTATCCCACCCTCAATTCTTTTTTTTACCCCTCCTCTTTAATTACTTGTATAGAGGATTTAAAGAATAGTTATATTCTACTGCAGCCTGTTTGCCTGCCAGTTGCAGAACTCAATTTTCTTTAATACAGTATATAAAAAGGCACAGATGTTAATCTAGTTTGCCTTAAATACATACTAGGCAAATACAGAATTCTTTCCTCCCTTCAAAGGAGATTAAAATACAACAAGAAAAAAAAAAAAGCCCTCTAAGAACACAATAGCCAATAGCAAGTAACATCATTAAGTACTTAGTCTGTGATTAAATAGTCTTTTATATTCATGACATGCATGATCTTAGAAAATCCTCATGCTAAAAGGTTGGTACCCTCCTTGCCATTTAGAGATGAGAGACCTGGGACTGAGTAGGTGAGTATCTTTCAGCAGAGCACAGAGCTCTCAGATGGTTCAGTTTGCATTCTTAACCTCATTTGACTGATCCCTTAGGTACATTCTTTAACCACTAAGCTCTCTCTCACCCCTTTTTAGGGGCGAGAAAAAAAAAATTATGTATTTATTTTTATTTCAGGTTCTTATTTACTATAGTTTACAAAAATGGTAAAATTGGTTTCAGGTGTGGAATTTAGTGAGTGGTTATTTACACACAATAGTCAGTGCTTACCACAGTGCCCTCCTTAATAAACATCAGCCATTTAGGCCATCACCTGCCCACCTCTCTCCGTCAACCTTTAGTTTGTTCTCTATAGTGAAGAGTCTCTTGATTTGTTTCTCTCTCTCTCTCTCTCTCTTTACCCCTTTCCCCTATGTTCATCTGTTTCGTTTATTAAACTCCACATGTGAGTAAAACGATAGGGTATTTGCCTTTCTCTGACGTATTTTGCTTAGCATAGTACACTCTAGCTCCATCCACGTCATTGCAAATGGTAAGATTTCACCATTTTTGATGGCTGAGTGATACTCCATTGTGTACCCTCCACACCTTTTTTTATCCATTCATAAGTAGATAGACATTTGGGCTTTTTCCATAGTTCGGGTATTGTTGATAATGTTGCTGTAAACTTTGGGGTGCCTGTGCCTCTTCAAATGTGTATTTTTGTATCCTTTGGCTAAATACCTAGTAGTGCAATTGCTGGGTCGTAGGGTGGTAGTATTTTTAACTTTTTGAGGAAGCTACATACTGTTTGACCAGTTTGCATTCCCATCAACAATGTAAGAGGGTTCCCCTTTCTCTGCTTCTTTGCCAACATCTGTTTTTTCTTGCGTTTTTAACTTTAGCCATTCTGACAGGTGTGAAGTGGAATCTCATCATGGTTTCATTTTGTATTTCCCTGATGATGAGTGATACTGAGCGTTTTTTCATGTGTCCGTAAACCATCTGGATGTCTATTTAGAAAAATGTCTATTCATGTCTTCTGTCCACTTCTTAACTGGATTACTTATTTTTGGGGTGTTGGGTTTGATAAGTTCTTTCTAGATTTTGGATACTAACCCTTTATCAGAGATGTTATTTGTAAATATCTTCTCCCATTCCATCGGTTGTCTTTTAGTTTTGTTGATTGTGTCCTTCACTGTGCAGAAGCTTTTTATCTTGATGAATCCCAATAGTTCATTTTTGCTTTTATTTCCCTTGCCTCTGGATACATGTCTAGTAAGAAGTTGCTGTGGCCAAGGTCAAAGAGGTAGCTGCCCGTGATTTCCTCTAGGATTTTGAATTTTTCCTGTCTCACATTTAGGTCTTTCATCCATTTAAAAAAAGGCCCTGCTCCTATGCATAATGAATTGCCATGTTTCTGAAAAAATTACACTTAGTGGGTGAGTATAGTATATGGCATTACATCCAGTTCTAATTCTGGTCCTTGTAGGAACAGATTTCTCTTCAAAGTATCAAGTCATGGGAGAAACTTAGTTGAATTTGAACTTCATGGTCACTACCCTTTAATAAATGATCTTGTTGCTAATAATTTCTTTGCATTATACTACCTTTCATTAATACAAAATTTCACAGTTGAAGCTTTCTCTATTTGGGGAATTCTCTGTGATCTTGCCCTGAAATGACTGAGTTTCTTCCTGATTTTCTCTACTATGCTAGGTAAATATTTTTTGCTTAAATAGAATCACCTTTAAGTACTACAGCTATATTTGGTTACTGTCAGTTCATTTGGAGATTGAGCAAATTTCATTATATCTTTCAGGGTGTTGTGTAAAAAGGTCTCAACAAAATTTACTATCTCCCTATTTACCACATCGTGACATAAGGGGAAACTGAAAAGTCAACTCCAAAACAGGATGGTTTCAATTCAATGGAGGAAAGATTTTAGCGGAATGGGTTATTGACATTAATTATTAGAACAAACTATTAACATGGTGTGGAATCTATTCCTGGAGGAGATTCTTGGTCAACTCTGTCAGTGTTGGGCAGTCTTGCCCAGGGGTTTGGGCTTTATTGAGTGGGGTTCCTCCTAGCTGACCCAGCTACTCTATTACACAGAGAATCATAACTTGGAAACTATATTTCATATTATTTTTTCCTTAAATTTGTTGCAAGTTTAACAACAGATGTATGTTCAATTTCTTTTACAAAAAATTGAAATTGTGGTATTACATATACTAGATGGAAAAAGAGCTAGTAAAGTTCTATATTCTATAAATGATTGCCATTTTTAACATAAACACTTTCACCAAAATAGATCCCAGAAACCATCCCAAATCGGTTTTTAAGGGTAATGGGGAATATTTTAGAAAAAAAAATATATAATGTTTTTGAGTTGTAGCTATTTGAGAATTTCACCATTTCTATTTTCTTTCCTTGGTGCCATAAGAAAAGACCTTGACAAAGTGTGCATTGACCACTTTTCATTTATGCCAGGTTTAGCTCTATGTCTGAAGGGCATATGCGATAAATTGCTCATACATTATCTCATTTGCAGTCTGAGTTTTATGAGCTCCTGTACAACAATTACCATATATACATTTTACAATAAATGGGCAAACAAAGTGGCTGCAAACAATATGGAAAAGTCAATAATTAATTTCAGATTTCCCAATGTAGCAGAGACACTGGAGCTTTCTCTTCTTTTCAAAAGAAGTGGTTTCTTTGTTAGGAATATGCAAGCATGTTAATTCATTACTGTGTGGTTTCTCTTTTTCCAAAGCTTGTTGAAGGCCTAATTTATGTGCAAGACTGAAAGCTGTTTAAACGGATAATATGCTTCCTTCATGAGAAATACCACCCCTTTATGCTCCATTAAATTCAGACGTTGACTCTATAAGCTACGTACCAATTATTTCTTTCCAGAAACAGCAGCCTAGTTTTTTCCACAAAGGACAACAGATTATTGCAGGCTGCTATTAATCTCCACATAGTCCACAGAATACATAGGACACTAGGGAGAAAACAATTGAGTAGCTATTTTAACATTTGCAAAAATGCTATATGCAGAGGAAATAAAAAAGATGTTTGTTTGCTACTTACAACTTACTTCAGATGTCCCCCCAAATATATAAAAGCCTTTAAATTAATCAATAATGCCCTGCTGGTGTGGAAGCAGTGCCCATGGATGAACACAGATGGTTCTTGATCTGTTTGATCTTCGTTTTCCCCAATACCATGTACGGCCGACCACTGTACAGTCGTACTGTATGCTCCATTTGTTGGATGATGCAGTAAGTGAAATGCCTATTACCATCTTAAAACAGGTTCTTTCATTTTAACAACATTGTTTGGTGCGTGAAAATGGGTCAGTTCCCAGTAAAAACCAGAAAAATAATACAGGTACCTTTGCATAACTGACAGACTAGAATTTAATATAATGGCTTTGGATCATTTTGGAGGGTGTAAATTACTCTAACATGACTGTCTACAAAACTATTGTTACTGATACCGGTCCAAGTGTCAAAATCCAAGGAGAATTTTAATGAGAAGCTAGGAATTAAGTTATTTAAAAATGGGGACTTTTTAAATTGATCCAGTCAAAAATATTTGAGTGCCTAGTTACTTCACTGTCATTCAACAAGTATTTATTGAGCGTTTGTCAGGACTATCAGTCAACAGGAAGGCGAGCACAGAAATGCTTCTAGTTTTGTAGAGCTCACAATCAAGTAGCACAAATGAGCTGATCATTGAGTCTAAATGGTTTTTCTTCTATGTGCTCTAGTGGCAATTTTTTGGTTTCTTCTTATGCTTCTTTGCTTGTTTGTTTGTTTAATTAGCAGTCCTCTTGTTTCTGAATGGGATTTTCACTCAGTTCTATCCAGATGAGCATTTGGGTGGTATGGTACACAGATCAAAGAGTGAACCCTGGACTAGCTTAAGCCAATTAGTATTTTTTTAAATTCCCTAGAAATTGCAACAGGTATGGGTATGTAGACCAATTGGAGTCCATGAGATAGATGCCAATTGAAGCTTCAGAAAAAGGGAGTATGTGTACTGAGAATCTTAAGGGGGTGGGTTGACAAATTTGAATATATAACTCTTCTTTGCGAGGTACATCTGGTGGGCAGAAGCTCAAAGGGTTTGATAATTTGGAAAAGACAGTTTAATTGTTGAAGACATGTGTTGCCGGCAGAGGTAAAGGTTAGGTAATTAAGCAAAATGTGGTATTGACCTAGGTACTGATTCCAATTATCAGATCTACTTGACTAAAACTTGGAACATGTATTTATTAAGTATTACACCAGCAAAATTTGCAAAGCCGCATCTTTGGTTCTACACTAGTTACAAGTCATCTAGGTAGTGAGTGTAAGAGCTAAAACTAAAGGGAAAGAAAACCCACAGTAACTGATCAAATTAGCTTTCTCTTTTAATAAGACAAGGAAACAGTGGAGTCACTTAATTGTGCTGAGATTAAAATAAAAATTTTAGTGGGGCACCTGGGTGGCTCAGTTGGTTAAGCTTCTGACTTTGCCTCAGGTCATGATCTCAGAGCTTGTGAGTTCAAGCCCTGCATCGGGCTCTGTGCTGACAGCTTAGAGCCTGGAGCCTGCTTCAGATTCTGGGTCTCCCTCTCTCTCTTGTCTCTCTCTCAAAAATAAATAAATATTAAAATAAAAATTTTAGTGATTCTTAACAATGAATAAATAACTTCTATTATTGTTTTAGTAAGCAATTTACTCAAAGGAAGAAATAAACTATACTTAAGCTATGATGCAACAAATAAATTACTAATAGAGAAACACTGGTCCACTTTTGAAAGCAAATTTTTGTACAAAAATTTTTCTTGTGAATTTATTGACAATATTAGCAAGGGAGTTAGGTGTTAAGTATTTAATGAAGTCCTGATATGTGTCAGACACTTTCAGAAGTAGTATGTCATTTTATTTGCATGGCAGCTCCATGGACAAAGGTTTGATATTTTAAGTAAAGAAACTGGATCTCCAAAGGAAAAATTACTTATCAAAGCCTATGTGTCCTGTGAGGGGCAAGCGTTGGGTCTAACTCAAATGTTCATACTTAGCTGAATTAGATCACATTGACCAAATATCTTATGTGTACTTAATCCTAACCAAATCAAAAGGATAAATGGATTTAAGAAGGATGCAGGGAAAAGGGAGAAAGTATTTTTTGTTGACGATGGAGGATATGAAACAGAGGGCAAGCCACTGGGACTGTTGAATTAATTCTCATGCGTGTCCAAGTTAAGTTATAAAACGTTTAATAACAGTGCTTAACATGAATCAGAAAGCTTGTTCTCTGACCTGGATTTCCATTTGGAAACTACTGGTAGGATAGAAAAAAGACCAAATGTGATCAGACTCACATGATCTTTAAACATGTGGGATAAGATAAATAGGTAGGTTTTATTTATGAGAATGAAATAATCAACTGCTTACATCTCACAGTGCCTGGCAGCTGAGTGAGAAAGACATGAATCTGGGAAAGGACAATTGGCTTACAAACTAGTACTTTCTTTACATATCCTTTAAAATAAGAGTTGTGTGACCTTGGGCAAGTCAGTTAATACGTAATGGCCAAAGGTTCTGCATCTGTGACATGGGGATAATAAACATACTGCATAAGGTCATTGAGAGGAATAAATGAGATGATAATGAGCTAATAACAGTACTTCATACTTATTAAACGTAAACATTTATTTAATGTTGTTACTGTTACTACAAATAAAACTTTTTCCTGGCTTTCTCATTTAGTAGCTGTAAGATCTTGCACAAATCATTGGGTCTAAGTCTTGTTATTCATTTGTGAAAGTTGTTATAATAAACTACTGTGCTAACCTTGCATGCTATGTTTTGAGAATTAAACTGAACAATGCATATAAAAGTACTTGATAAAATTTCAATTGAGGAATGATGTTTGACATCTTTTTGGCCTCTGTAGTACTTGGCAGATAAGGTCAATATTGCTTTTGCTTAAATAGCATAATTTACATTTCTCAATTTTCTTTATCTCCTTTCCTGTCTGACCAGCTCTTTTTACTTGCCTTTGTGGAATATAGTTTCTTTCTTGACCCCTTAATTGTAAGTGTTCCACAGGGCTTCCCTCAACACCCTACTAGCTCTGCTTAATCTCTGCTACTCCTGTGACTTTGACATCTAAAATCCCTATCTATAGCCTAGTCCTAGACCTTAAAATGAAATTTCCCAAAGGGGCTTGATAACTTAATAGTTAGTGATTGTCAAAATATATTGTATAAACTTTATAAAGCTGTATTCAACCCCAATTTTTCCCCTAGATATTGATAAAGAAGTAACTGAGCTATAGTATCAGACATTGTTAGAATATTTGTCACAATTCTTGGCTATAGGCTTTTGAGAGAAATAAGTAACCTGAGAGGACAAACTAAGTAAATCCAGCCTGATTTAGTTATAGCAAGGACCATTCTGGCATTTAATTTATAGCATCTTCCTCTTCCTCATTCACTTTCGCCATGAAATATTTATTTAGAATTAATTATGTGTAAATAGTAAGTTTTCTGAAGGAAAGAAGAGGTAATCCTAGGGTGTAAAGGGGATTACTTTTTGCTTTAAGTTCACGTATTTTAAGTCATATTCTTACTCTTGCACTTGCTTTAGTGTTTGGGTTATCATATATCTGAGTTATACTGAGAAATAAGAGTCCCTTTGTAAATATTCAATTTGACAAATAATCTTCTGATTTGAAGTCATTCTGAACGAAGAAAATAAGTGAACTTCAAGTGAAAACTGATGCATACATTTGAGTTAAAAAAATTGGTTTTCTTCTAAATTGGAGGATAACTCTTCCTTGGGAGGTAATTATTTACCACTGGAAACTGCTGATTTTATGCCAAGTCATAGTAAGAAATATATAAAAGTCAGATTGGCATGCGAATAACTGACCTGTCTAGTCCCCAGGTACATAGTTTACTTTGTATACTTAAAGCATTAAAGCATTTCAAATAGTTGCCTCATTTCAGGATGCAAAACACCTCAGACAGAAAGGACAACAAAATAGCTCCACAGAAGCCAACTGATTTATTTAAATTTTGATTTCCTAATGAGTGAGGATCTCCACCATTGCTTGATCAAATACAAACATATGGTATTCCTATACTCTGTTGGTGAGAATATTGTATATAAACTACTTGTAATTTGTGTTAGCAATCGGTAGTGTATTGCAAAAAGAGAGAGATGTCAAATTACTTAAAGAAAAGAAGCAACTGTCAGAATATAACCAAAAACTCTTTGGAATTGTTAGATAGAAGAATAAAGGTTGATTGCTGAAGGTGTAACTGGAAAATTATCAGTATGGGGAAAACTGAGGGGTTGAGATAAAACCAGTCTTACATGTAAACATTGGTTGATTCAGGATTAATCTATCAATAATTTTTAAGTTGCTGGAAAACTCAGTTATCTAACATGAAGTCTTATATCCTGTTCAATCTTCCTTATAATTCTACGAAGAAGATATTTATATTTTCCAGTTTTGCAGATGGATTGCTAGATTTACGAACGTTAAGGTGCTTTCTCATGGCTGTATACTTGGTCCTTGGCAGAAGCATGATTCAAATCCAGATCTGTCTAATCCATGCACCCATGTTCTTTTCACTGTCCTCTACTGTCATCTCATTACCTCTCTGCAGACTAGAGCAACATTATTATATTTTACATAATGTGATGTAATTTAACGCTAACCAGTGATTTTTTTAAGTTATGGAAATTAATTTTGTCCTAATCCATTTAAAGTAAATCACTCTGTCTTCCCTATGGTCCAGGCCATGTGTTTGTGGGACAGATGGTGTGATCTGAGGTCATGGAAGAATGATGCTGACTGATCCAGGTGGGGATTATTAAGATTTTATGACCTAAAAGAATCAGTCCATCTTACCAAAGATTATGAGCTTGCAAAAATATAACTTGTACACTCATATTTTTCTTAAATGTATTTATGGAAATATGTAATGATTTTTAATCTTTCTAATTAACACAATGCTGAGTATCATTTGAAGGACATAATTTTTTAATAAATTGGATATTATACTAATAGGCTTTATAGCTTAAAAAGCATATTACCATAGTTAAATTACTCACTGGACTAACATTCATCTACTTTCTATAAAGTGAGCGAGCATTGAGTTAGGTGCTGGGATGTATCATGGAGGGAAATACACAAAGTCCCTGTCACAGCATAAGGACACAAGGAAATGGAAGGGTAAAACAATTGTAAAGGTCCTGAAGGACAAGAACCTTGTTTTAGAAGAGCAAAGGAGCTTGACCTAAAATGGCTGCTAAAGGCAGTTTTCTCCTGATAGAAATTAATTTAAGCTGAGATCTGAAAGATGAATGGGAGTTAACTAAGGTAAAGAATTTTGAGAGAATGTTCCAGTTAGAGAGGAAGTCTGTGCAAAGGCCCAGAAGCAAGAAGAGTATAATTAATTCAAGGAACTGAAAAAAGTCTGATTGGATCAAGGCAGAGAGTAATGTGATGAATATGCAGAAAGAGTCAAGTCCAGAGTACACAGAGGGCCTACTGGGCAGGTTAAAGATTTTGGTTCTGGCCTCAGAGAAGGGAGTAGCCATTGATGTAGTTTAAGCAGAAGCTGATCTGATCAGATTTATGTTTGAGAGATCACTCAAGCTTTAGTTAGGAAAGTCCAAAGGGACCAGAGTGTATGGAGGGAAAGGAGGAAACTCTTGAACAATAGTCAAGATGAAAGAAAATATTTAAATTGGGCCATGGGTGTAGAAGTGGAAGCCGTAAAACTAGATGAAATGGATTTTGGTTTTTGTAACTATTACATGAGCCTCAATACCTGGTAAAGTTAGAGAATTTTTAGGGAGTCTTGACTGAGCAAATAAGATACAGAGTACACTGACGATTTTTCCCAAGGAGCAAAGAGAAAACTGTACGGAACATAGCTGACCTGGCAGTCAGATGAGGTGGAGGAACACTGAAGTTGTTTCTCTTGTACCCGAGGATAGGTTACCAGTAAAGGGCCATTCACAGAGATGGACAATACTGAAAGACCAGGTTTGCACAGGAGGATTTGGAAGCAGTATAGTACAGTGGTTAAGAAATTGATGTCTGCACCCAGGAAGCCGGGGTTTAATTCTTGGGTCTGGGACTGGTTAGTTTATGGACTTGGGCAATTATTTTCTTTATGCCTCATTTTCCTCATCTATGAAACGAGGATTATCATGATGCTACCTAACTTACTGAGTGCATTCTGTGGCACAGAGCAAGAGCTTAATAAATTACTATTATTAGTATGAGTCATTTTGGATGTGTTGAACTTTAGGTCCTTTTAAACAGCCGAATAGAGATGTTAAGTAAGCTTTTAGATGTACGGGTCTAGAGTTGCAGGAAAGACTTAGGAGTCTGTACTGGGTAGGTGGTGACGGAAATAATGGGAATGGATGAAACTGGCTCCTGAGAAAATACAGAGTGAAACAGAAAAGGAAGTTAAGACTTAACTTGGAGAGATACTCTCCTTTAATGGTTATGTAGAAGATGGGCCTTATATTTTTTTATTACTTTTTAAATTTTTTAAATGTTTGTTTATTTTTGAGAGAGAGACACACACAGAGAAAGGGAGCTTGTGGGAGAGGGCTGAGAAAGAAGGAGACACAGAATCTGAAGCAGGCTCCGGGCTCCAGGCTGTCAACACAGAGCCTGATGTGGGGCTTGAACTCATGAACTGTGAGATGATGACCTGAACAGAAGTCGGATGCTTAATTCACAGCCACCCAGGCGCCCTGAAGATGGGACTTTTAAAGAGACTGAAGAAAATTAACCAAACAGACAATGAAGAAAAACAAACAAACAAACAAAAAACCCACCTTTTATCAAATGTATCAAGAAAAAAATGCTTGTGCAAAAAGGAAAGAATGATTATTCTTGTCTGATGTAAATCATAGGAGGCAAAAAACTGAAAGATGGCTCTCGAATTTAATTACATGGGGGATCCTAATATAAGGTCAAGGGAAGGGTTGTTATGTGGCATTACAGGGTCAGATGTCAGAGTGTAGTGAATTGAAATGAAAACTAAATAAAAAAAGAGAATGCTTTCAAAAGTTTAACTGAAAGGAGAAGAGAAAATAGAATTGCTATTTGTAGGGATGGGAAATGAAGAACCCTGAGGATTTTTGAAGATACTGTAGAAAACCTCAAACTGATTCTGTAAGGGAGCTGGACACATATTGTAATGTCAATTAGGAATTGACAATTTAAAAAAGCAAAGTTATCAAAGTGTCCATACTGAAAAGACAAAACTCAAATATTGGTTTTATATTATCAGCTTGGTCAGCTGCTGATCACTTCATATAGCCTGCAGGGAAACCAGGCAAACACATCTGCCACATTCGAACATCTGCTTTTGTCAAGATGCTGTTCACCAGAAATAGATTACCCTAATTCCCTATATAGGAATGTATGTCTGCTCTAATTTCTTGTCTTCTTAAGTTCCCAATTTTGAGTTTCTCTGTTGATAGGTCCTGGTTTTGGAACCAATGTTAACACTGACTCTGGCTGTCACCCCTATTGGCCCTCAGTAGCTCCTATCCTTCAGCTAGTAATTTATTTGTTTCATACCTGCTCATTTCCTGGCAGGTGAGCTGCCTTTTGTCCTTTTGTCCTACTGAGGTTCTAGTCATTGTTCTAAATACTAGGTAATGGCAGTGAACATACCCTCCCCCCTCCCCCCACCAACCCAAGCTCTCAAGAAACTTACTTTCTAGTGAGAGAGAAAGAATATATGCATAGACCTCTATGCGCATAAACGAGTGAAGTTACTTATCTGGGATTACACAGTGGGTGAAATGTGCACACTCTTGTCAATGATTCTATTGAATTAAACTTGGGAAGTTTAAAAGAATTACCCAACAACTGGCCCAGGAGTAATTCTGTCTACATTTTGTGCAATTCTGAGAATTGCACAGAAAAATTACATAGAAAATCATCAAATTTTTACATTTGTGTGATTCTTGTATAATTTTGTGGGTGCAATTGAAACATCTCGCATGGTGGTGGGAATATATTTATGGCTGCTTTGCATCTTTAAGGTTGTCACAAAGTAGTGGTAAATTCTGGAAAATGCTCTTTTACTAGAGATATTTTCCTGCTGCTACTCCAGAAATAGTTGTGGTTAAGGTCCTGTTTTATGTCATGTAATAGCTTGAAGCCAGTATGGTAGGATCCATTGCATGCCATTAGGTCTGATAAGGTTTTTATTTCTTTAGCAATCATTCTATTAAACAGTTGTTAATGGGGGATGGGAAGGAATTAGGGGTGAGGACTGTCAGCCTATGTCCAGTGTTAGGATGCTTGAGTGTCCTGGTGTGCCAGCAAACGATTGCGGAGTGATGAGAACAAAGGAGGTTTTAATGCTGATCTTCTACATTTGAGTCTTGATGCTGGATATTTCTGCCTTTGCCTGAATGATTTCACTTTTATTCTCACCATTTCCCTCTAGCACTCAGTAATGGAATAGTTGAAGCAATAGGTATCTCAAGAAATAAAGCATTATTTATTCATGTACTTCTTTATTTCACATTTTAATGACTGCCTATTGGGCCAGGTAAGAGTAAAAGTTTGGGGAATCCAAATACCCAAGATACAGTTAATGCATTTAAATTGATTACAATTTAGTGGAGAGAGACAGAAAAATAATGTTAAAATAAATAGTGATGAATGGGAACATAGCATAGTAGTTAGCAGTCTGAGTTTGGGAATCTGATGACAGAACTGGATTTGGGAGTCCAAATTCTGGCACTTAAGGCTAGCAAGCCTTAGACAGTGATTCAACACCTATGGTGATGCCATTAGTAACTGAAACACAAAGATATTGTGAAGATGAGAGAAAACGACTCAATAAACTCTCACAACGTCTGGCATATTATAGGTTAGCCTGCATAATTGCTCGTATTGGTGTTTCTTATATAACAGAGGCATACGCATGGTGATACGTGAAGAAGGGAAAGGACATGGGAGGTGGAGTGTCACAGAAGATGTTCTGAATAAGAGACACAGTCTGAGTCTTGATGCTTGAAAGATGAATAGGGATTAGGAAAGACAGAAAATGTAGGGGAGGGAAGGAAAAGGATTAGGACAATGTCTGGAAATATATAATTAACATTTGGAGTGGTACAAAAAATTCTATGTATTTTGGGAAAAATGTTAATGTGTGAATGTGGGAAAATCTTACATGAAAGGCCTTGTGTAGTAGTAGGTTCTTGGGAAACCACCTAAGTTCCATCTTTCCATGAGTCTTGGCTACGTGTGTTTGTGATATTGGGATATCCTTCCAATGAATTCATAAATCTTCTTCTCTTAATTTCAGCATTCTAGCAATTCTGTTGCTTATAGTAAGAACAATCCAAAATATTTAAACTAAATTTGAAATCATTTTACTCCTCATTATCGGTTCATGGAAAGAATTAAAGTTTAACTCATATAGGAGTGTCACTCTTCTAATCCTCGTATTTTTGAAGCTAGAGGTAAAATAGTCTTGCTTAGAAGTGGCACAGCAGATGCGCCTGTGTGGCTCAGTTGGTTAAGTGTCCAGGTCTTGATTTCGGCTCAGGTCATGATCTCACTCTGTGAGTTTGAGCCCCTCACAGGACTCTGCACTGATAGCATGGAGCCCGCTTGGGATTCTTCCTCTCCCTCTCTCTGACCCTCCCTGGCTCACACATGCACTCTTTCTCTCTTTCTCTCCCTCTCTCAAAATAAATAAACTTAAAAAAAAAGGGCACCGTCATTGTCCTCTCTGTGGTTCTTCTTCCTTCTGAGAGGGTGGAGAGTTGAGCCAGGAAAGTGCCCAGTGCTTCCTGGATAGAAGCACAGACATCTTTGACTGTCTGCTTTTTTGTGTGTTTTTAAATGCATCAATGAGGGGGCCTGACACAACTCCAAAATGCTGGCGGAATGCAGTTAAGATCCAGGATTTCTGGCTTGTTCTTTCTCTGCCTCTAGTCTAGGCAGAATGCCTTTCCACATGGTGCTAGTTTAGGTTACCCCAAAGAATATCCTGGAACCCACGTGGAACCAAAGTCCAGCTGGAAATAACATACTGTTGTACTATTCACTCCCTTGGATGTTTGTTTCCCCAGTGGCAGCTGTAGCGGTAGCTGCTTGTGGAACAAACTGTTTCAGTGCTCCTGGGTTTATGCTGTCTCCCTTTGTAGAAAATATATCAGTGTATACCACCTCTTTGGCATGATCTCTGAGAACTACCTCATATCATTACCGTGACGATTGAAGGAGCTCTCATAGGTGAAACTTGCTTGGAAGTTGATTGGATATGGTGGGTCATGTCCATTCATTATGACCCTATCCTACTGAGTGGAATAAGGGAAAACGATACATGGGATCTGATTTTCCTTTCTGTAGTCACTGTTGTAAATTCAGGGGGTGGGGGGGGCCCTTAGATTTACTTCCCCCTCCATTATGTTGAGTTCACAAATGAAAAGTATAGGTCTACCTTTAAATAATAAAAACTGCATATCTCCCAGGAAAGTTCTAGTATTTTCAATTTAGGATTATTCCAGATGAAGAGATCCCATTCTAAATTCTTGTTTTCTAATTTTTTTGAGGCATGTTTTTTTTCCTTCAAGGAGAAATTTTAATACCTTTCCTAAAAATAACGAAAACATAGCTTGTGGTTAATAAAGTCAACCTTTTTGTTTTGTTTTGGTAGAAGTTTTTTTTGGGGGGGGGGTGTGTGTGTTTACAATGGAGATTATTGCATAGGAAGTGAGGGACAGGAGAGACTGAACTATCGCTTGATCCACATTGTTGGGAAGTTTGGGAACTTAACTTTTTCTCATGTTTTGACTCTCTGTCAGGTAGTGTAGTTATGGCTGAAGTGAGTGCTAACAGTCTCACTTGGGGCTAAAGAAAATGCTAGGCTACTTTAAAACAGGGTCTCACCACTTTTGGCATCAGGTCAAATTTGCAGCACCAGCAACTAACTCTCTTGTAATCTGTTTTCTCCAGAGTTCACTGAAAGTGAGTAATTCCACGAGTCTATATGCTTGCTCTTTGTCGTTAGAAATATTCTTCCGTGAATCACTCGATAGCTATTTTCTCACATCACTGTATGCTCAAAATGTTTTCTCTTTTAATTAAACAAGACAAAAAACTTTTTTTTGTTTTTATTACTCTTGCATATATTTTGAAGAGTGAATTGCCAGATCATGGGGTAGATTCGTGACAACAGCTGCAAAGTGTTTTCTAAAGTTTTGGTATAATTTTATATCCCATGAGGGATGCATGCTATTTGCCTCAAATCCTTAACTACTCTAGTATAGGTATTGACAGTCTCTGGAATTTTAGCCATTCTAGTGTAAAGTGGTATCTCACTGTGGTTTTGCTTGCATTTCCCTGCAACTGATGATGCCAAATACCTCTTCTTGTCCTCACTGTTTTTTCATATGTCTCTTTTTTTGTTCAGCATCTTTACAAATCATGTTTCTTTTCTTCATGTTAATATGTTTTCATATTGAGCTGTTTGTCTTTTATTATTGAACTGTCAGATTAAAAAAATAATTTGGATAAAAACCCTTTGTCAAAAGTACACACTGTTAATACTTTTTCCATGTATACCACCTTTTCTATTTTCCAAATGCCCGTATTTTGTTAATGACAGCTTTTAATATTTATGGAACCCAACCCATCATTTGCAGATGCTTTTCATAACCTGTTTAAGAGGTATTTGCCTACTTTGTGATCATCAAAATAGTCTAGGTTTTTTTTTAAGAAGCTGTAACATTAGCTTTATGTTTAGTTTCTGATTCACCTCAAATATATTTTTGGGTTTGATGTTTGGTAGGAGTGAGAATTGGTTACTTTTGACTTATATATCCTGGTGTTTCAGCACCATTTGTTTAAAAGATTTCTTTACCAGTGACCTACCTTGGAAATGAGGAAAATTGTTTAGCCTTATGTATGTGAGAATAATCTCTGGATTTCCTGTTACATTCCATTGATCTGTTGGTCTACTTTTAAATCAGTACAAGACTGTTTTGATAAATGTTGCTTTACATGGAGTCTTGAAATATGATAATGCGAGTTCTCCAACTTTGTTCATTTTTCAGTGTGTTGACTCTCTCCGTATCTTTTCATTTCCATATTAATTTGTAGAATCTGTTAGCCCATTTCTACAAAATATCCTTTGTAATATTAATTTGGAATGCATTAAATCTTTAAATCAACTTTGGGAGAATTGAAATTTTAATAATATTGAGTCTTCTAATCAATGAACAGGACAAATCTCTCCATATATTTAGCTTTGTAGTTTTTATTTAAAAAAAAAATTTTTTTTTTCAACGTTTATTTATTTTTGGGACAGAGAGAGACAGAGCATGAACGGGGGAGGGGCAGAGAGAGAGGGAGACACAGAATCAGAAACAGGCTCCAGGCTCTGAGCCATCAGCCCAGAGCCTGACGCGGGGCTCGAACTCACGGACAGCGAGATCGTGACCTGGCTGAAGTCGGACGCTTAACCGACTGCGCCACCCAGGCGCCCCGCTTTGTAGTTTTTAGATAAAGGTCTTATTATCTCTAAATGGTTCAAATATTTTATTGGAAATTCCATTTAAAATTTTATTAAATTTTTTTTTTAACATTTATTTATTTTTGAGAGACAAAGAGAGGCAGAGCATGAACAGGGGAGGGGAAGAGAGAGATCCAGAATCTGAAGCAGGCTCCAGGCTTGGAGCTGTTTGCTAGCACAGAGCCTGATGCGGGGCTCGAACTCAGGAACTGCGAGACCATGACCTGAGCTGAAGTCGGACACTCAACCGACTGAGGCACCCAGGCGCTCGCCCCATTTAAAATTTTATTATCCAGTTGTTTGCTGATAATATGTAACCAGGTTACAAGTAATAAATACGACACTCTCACTTAACTTACTAGTTTTGATATTTGTTCTATAGATTCCTTAGGATGTTTCATGTAGGTCATCATGTTATCTGCAAATAGAGACTATTTTCATTCTTTCTTTCAAATCTGCTTATCTTTTACTTCTTTATCTTTATGTACCTGGTTAGGACTTCCAATGCAATACTGATTAGAAATGGCAAAGAGCAGAAATTCTTGCCTGTTCTGATCTTAAGGAGAGATGCATTCACATTTTCACCAGTAAGTATAATGTTAGCTGTAGACACCTGTTCCAATGATCATATCTCTTCTTATTTATTCTGTTAAAAAATAGAAAAAAAAAAGTGATTTTTGAATGTTACTCCAACCTTATATACCTGGAATAATCTTCACTTCATATATTACTAGATCCCATTTGTACATTGCTAGGTACAATTTTTTGATAATTTTGTGATTTTTACATCTGTTTTCAAGAGTGAGGTCAAGCTATAATTGCTTTTCTGATATTTTCTATTCCAGTTTTCAGTATCAGAATTATGATTAGCTCATAAAAGCAGACATAAAATATAGTCTGTCCACTATTTTTAAAGAATTAGTGAAAATCTGCTGCTTTTTAATTAAGTGTTGGGAAGAATTCACCTGTGAAAACGACTGGGCTTAGTTTTTTCCTTATGGGAAAGATTTGATTACAAATTAAATTTGAAAAGTAGATATAAAACATTAATATTTTTCATTTCTTCTTATGTCAGTTTTGCTGTTCTATTTTTCAAATAATTATCCATTTCATCTCAATTATCAAATTTATTGGTATAAAGTTGTTCATAATACTGCTTTATCTTTTTAATGTTTTTAGACTCTGTAGTAGTAATCTGTCTCAATCTTCAGTTTGTAAATGTGTGTTTTCTTTTTGTTTTGCTCGATCACGGTTTATCTATTAATCTTTCCAAAGAAACAATTTCACTTTGTTGCTTTATCTCTGTGCTTTTTGTGTTTTATTGATCACTGATTTGTATTTATTGTTTCCTTTTCCCTACTTAGTTTGATTTGCTTTCCGTTTTTAAAATCAATGGACATGGAAAATTAGATTATATAAGTGTCCTTTTTCTAACATAAACATCTTAATTATAATAAAATTTCCTCTAAGTCTTGTTTTAACTATCACAGTTTGAAATATTTTCTAATTTTCTTTGTGGTTTCTTGTTTAACTCATTGTTTATTTAGAAACATTCTGTTTAATTTCCAAATAGTTGAGAATTTTCTTTGTCTTTTTATTGTTTTGTAATTACTTCCATAAAATTAGAGGTTCAGAGAACACAAGTGTAAGGACTCAATTCTTTTAAATTTACTGAGACTTGTTGATAATTCAGGATATGGTCTGTTTTGGTAAATGTCCATTGTGCACTTGAAGCTGACATGTGTTTGGCTGTTATAAGGGTATTGTTCTATTAATGGCTGTTCAAATTAATTGATAGTATCGTTCAAACCTTCTACAATCTTGCAGCACTTCTTGCTAGTTTTTCTAATAACTAAGAGAAAATTGCTAAAGCCTCTTCATATGTTTAAAGATTTGTCTATTTCTCCATTTAGTTCTGTCAGGTTTTGCTTCGTTTATTTTGACACCTTGTTTATAGCACATATACATTTTTCATTTTCATGTCTTCCTGAATAATTGATCCCTTTAGGATTGTGAAATTTTTTCTCTATCTCTTGAAAAGTCTACTTTGCCTGATATTATTATAATCTCTCTAGATTTTTTATGTTTTATGTGTGCATGGCATAACTTTTTCTCTCCCTTTACATCTTTGTCTTTATACTGGAAGTAAATCTCTTATAGTCAGCGTACAGTTCAATGTCACTCTATTACATATCTTATAATCTACCTTTAACTGGAGTATTTGGATAATTCAAATTTATAATAATTTTTTATGTATTTGTGTTTATATTGACCATCAGACTATTTGCTTTTGCTTTATTTCTATTATTTCTTCCTCTCTTTCTGGATTAATTGAATATTTTTCTCTTGCAGTACTCCATTTGGATTACTCTGCTTTTTGTTTTAAAACCATGACTCTGTGTGTGTGTGTGTGTGTGTGTGTGTGTGTGTGTGTGTGTGTGTGGTGTGTGTGTGTGTGTGAGAGAGAGAGAGAGAGAGAGGGAGTGAGAGGGAAAGAGAGAGAGAAAAATTAACCTTGGCATTATAATATGCAAGCTTATAACTTTCTACTTACAATTTGTATCCATACTTTTTGTAAAATTTAAAGAACTTACAGCAGTGTAATTCCATTAACCACCTAACATTTGTGTTATTATTTTTGTATTATCTTCTATGTTATAAATAGTAAAATATGTTGATATTTTTTGTTTTAAGCAGTAACGATTTAATTAATTATAATTGCTAATTAATTAGTTTATTTTTCTGTAAATTCACATTTTTATCTGGATTTTACTTTATTTCAGCCTGCAATGGCTCTTTATCCACTGTTTTTCTGTTGGCGATGACTTTCTCAAGTTTCACTTGTTAATAAACACATAAGCATAAAAATATATAAAAGGAACCAATTCTATACATTTATACACAACAAGTGGTTTTTAGTTGAGGCCCTAGAACAGATTTACATTGATTGCTTCAAAGCTCTTTTCTGTTCTCTCTTTTTATCAAATGCTTTTTTTTCTTGATTTTGGGTTTCTTTCCTTTACTTCTTCACTTGTGCAGAAATTATTATATGATGGCCTTTGCTAATGGCATATTGTAGGTAGTCTGAATTATGTTATCTTCCTTTAAAAGTTTTGGATTTTTTTCTGAAAAGAAATGAAAACCCTGAGAGCTTTTATTCTCCTGACAGGCTTGGTTTTACTCTTGATAAGAGTGAGTATATTTTGCTTTTGTCTTTAGTCCTAATGCATTTCATACTCTAGGACATAATCCTTGCTTCTAAGTTCTGACATTCTGAGGTCTCAACTGAATGCACAAGGTGTTCATAGGGGTCTCTTTACTCAGGCAGAGTATCCCCTGGCACTGTGAGACTTATATCTTATTTCAGTTTCCATCTCTGAAAGAGTTTTACTAGGATCGTGTCGGTAGAGTTTTGACCTAGACTTTTGCAACCGAGACACTGGCAAGTGACATGCAACTAACCCCTGTGAAGTTTTTCATACTCTTGCCAACTTTCTCTTCTCTACTATTTTGCTCAAATTCCAGCAGGTTTAATAATTTCTTCATTAGCTGAACGAGACTAGGATTCTTCTTGGGCTTCACCTTCTTCTATGGTAGAGAAGGTACTCCCAGTGAGAAAAGTAGGATACATGTTTTTTGTTTGTTTGTTTTTGTTTTTTGTTTGTGTTTTTCTCTTGGAAGGGTCATCATTGTGTTCTGTTTTACAGTGCCCAAAAAGAGGTGCTTCGTATATTGTGTTCATTTTTACAGTTGGCGGGAGTAAACATCCAATATATTTCATCGTAGCAGAATTCAAACTCCCTGTCTCTTTGCAGATTCATATTGACTGACTTGGTTTCATGCTTGTAATACAAACTTTTTGGCAAATAGACATGTCTCTTTACTCTTTTAAAAAATATTTTCCACATGGTTGGTACATACTAAGCCACTGTTAGTTGTTTATTAATAAATTGAAAACGTGAAATGTGTATTTGAAAAGAAGCCTAGGATATTAGATAAAAACGACCTGACTTGTTTTTTGTTCTTTGTCCAAGAGACCATCTCAGACCCCTGTGTTTTAGCTCCTCAGTACAGAATTTTTGAACCATACTAAAAATATCAACTACTATGAAACATTTCTTTGTTTTTCCTACCTCTTGCCTTAATATCTTGACAATTCCTAGCATGATACTCTCTCTTCCTTAACTCTTCAGTTCATACATTCTGTCCTTAGGGACAAACTATTCACTTGACATAAAACAATCACCAGAATGTACATAGTTTCAAGGTAAGTGGATTTGAATGTAAGCTGAGGAAGAGAAGAACAATGTGAACATTTATCATTGGCATTTGCATTTTTAAAATTTAGTCCTATGACAATCTTTAGAGTTATATAGTATTGTCTGTCTTTTGTAAAGGCACTTATAGTAAATATTTTTCCCAGAAGATGTATGCCCTGAACTGTTAGGATCTTTCTTCCCAAATGCCTCAACTGTGGTTTTGTTAAACTCCATTTGAACTTCAGTAGTGTTATTAAAATCTGAATAACACTACCAGCCTCACAAGGTGTTTTAGAGCATTAAAAATTGTAATAAAGGCAAAGTCCCAGGCATATTCTGATTAGTTTCCTCCTATATAGGAAATTTTTTTTGAGGACCTAGTTTATGAACAGTAGAAGTGGATTTTGAGCCAGTACATCATCAGTGCTTCTTACACTTTGTTGAATGAATGAATGAATAAAGTTCTTCTCCTTGTTCAAAAGTACAATCCATTCTAATTGAAGTGAGGCCATTTGTTGTACCAGCTTTGGATTCAAACAGATCTGAATCTTAAAACCTGGCTCTGCTTCTTCCATGATGATAATTATATAATCATAATTCCCAGGAATTATATGAAACACAGAGAAAAAAATTAGCAAGCACACCTAGTTAATGTGATATAAGATAATAGGGTTTTGGTGTAAAAATATCAAAAATGGGGCACCTGAGTGGCTAGGTCAGTTAAGCATCTGACTCTTGGTTTTTGGCTCAAGTCATACTCTGATGGTTTCTGAGATTGCGTGCTGACAGCATCGAGCAGATTGGGATTCTCTGTCTTCCTCTATTTGTCTCTCATCCTCCCTCCCTCCCTCTCCCCCCACCCTCTCTCTCCCCCCACCCTCTCTCTCAAAATAAATAAAATCTTAAAAAAAAATTTTAGGTGCCTGCATGTCTCAGTTGGTTGGGCATCTGACTTCGGCTCAGGTCACAATCTCCCAGTTCATGGGTTCCGCATCTGGATCTGTGCTGATGGCTCGGAGCCTGGGGCCTGCTAGGATCCTGTCTCCCTCTCTGTCTGCCCCTCCCCTGATCGTTCTCTTTCCCTATCGCTCTCTCTCTCAAAAGTGAACAAACATAAAAAAAAAATTAAAAAAATCTCATGTTTAAGAAAATGGTCTGATAGAGTCACATATGGATATATTTTAGTGAAGGGTAAAAATTTTCCACAGTTCTTCAACTGTGTTATTTTAAAAAATCAATGGATATGGAGAAAGTTTATAAAAAAGGGAGATAGCCAAATTAGGCATAAATTAGAAAGTACATTCTAATCTATTGTGAGGCTATACCTGACTGTGCCATTAACTAGTTGTGTCCTTTAATGAAAATAACTGCTATTTCTTGTAATCTCAAATAATTGTGCCATAAAATGTCCACATTCCTTTTACTTCTAAAAATTCCCTGATTCAACATATTTTGTATGCTTGTTAGCTACTTTAGGATTATGCAACTAATCAGATAGGGTTCTAGGTTGAAATGAACTGAGTTTTCTCATCTGATATTCCTTCTATATTTAGCCTCCTATTTTCTGTACTGTGACTGTTTTACCTTCACTCATACATACATCATTTCTTAAATCTTCACCTTGAAAATTCACCTTGTTAAAATACCAAAACATTCCTTAAATAACAAGCATATGTCTCGAGGTAGATTTCTTGGATATTTCTTTGCAAAACAGAACCTAGAATTTTGCCCTTTATGATTTATGAAAAGTGTGGGTCATTCCACAGCTAAGTCTTAACTCTAAAGTAAGTGCCATTTGCTATCCACATTTGGGGATTCATTTATTAAGAGGCTGAGATATGAACATCTGTCCATGTTCCAACTGAACAAATCATTGTAAGTAACCTTTCTAACCCAAGTTCAATGGCTGAGACAGACCATTATTTATATCTGAGGGGTTTTGTTTTGTTTTTGCAACAAAAGCCATTCTCTTACTGTACTCTCAACAACCGCTTGTATTGCATTAATCAGACCTTAATTAACAAGGAAGAAAGGTGATAATTTACATTTATTTCAAATTGACACATTGTGCTTTATTTAGCAAATGAGACCTGTCAGGCACTGCCAGTGACGCTTAGATTGAAGACAGAGTGTCGAAAATATGTCTTCCACCTGCCTGTGCCTTTGTAGGAGGGAACTTTCAGTGTGTTTACACAGGGATCATTAGACGTACCTCATGCTAAGCGTTCATGAATCTTTGAATAAGAAGTGCTCAAAGGTCATCAGGTATGAAATATTTTATAATGACACACTGCCATAAGGCATGAGAAACTGATTTATCCTCCAAAGGAAACTCAGAGGATAAAGGAAAGAGAAACAGGTCTCCAAACCATTGCAGATCTATCCGAAGAGTGGAGGGTTGAAACTGTGAGAAGGAGGGCTAGGAAAAGTGTATTGACTGAGCATCCTGCAATTCAAAGATGGGTTGGGGGTCTTAGGTAAACAGATGAGCCCTCGAATTTATTATCAGCTTTTGAGAAAGGACATTAAGTTGCTATCAAATGTTAGGAAGAGAAGAGAATTTAGGAATCAGAATCACCAACCCGCTAATTCTGTGAGGTGAAAATGGAAAATTAGGTGATTGGTTGGCTCCTTCTTGCCTTTCACTGGCCATGTTAGTAAAGGTTGAATTTGAAATTTAAGAAGGCTGAAAGAAGTGGATAGTTAAAGTAGATCGATGTTTTCCTCCTGCTCTATTAATCTAAGCATATTTTCATGGTTTTTATTATCATATATTTCATGCCACAGTTTAAGCCAGGCAATAAGAAAGGTCTTGCAAGCTTCTCTCTTCCATGTTGGATGGGCTTAGACTCTTGATCACCCCCTATAGGATGCTGTGCATGTGCCGGCATCCATGACTTGTCTCATGTCTTTTTTTGTTGAGATGCCTGCTCCATATACTCTATATGGGAAACTTCTTGGCAGCTTTAAAATGTGGCTCAAATCTCATCCCTCCCACCCCAAAGCTTTTGTTCTTCCGGGACTTCTGTGCTCCCAGAGCATTTTAAGTGGCATTTATCACATTGTATATATGCCTCTTATCTGCCGACGTGTAAGTTCTTATTTATCTTTATTTCCTCCTTGCTCAGTCCAGCGTCTGGCACAAGGAAAATCTTTCAATAGCTGCTAGTTGAATTAGATTAAATTTCAATACAAAGTTCAGTTTTCCAGCTGAATATTTCCAGCTGGAATTTTGTTATGGTGAAATTTTTATATTTGATCTTTGTACTGTGTCACTCAACTGGCCCAGGGATATGTATGTATACTCGGAGGTGTAATTGTGCTGCTGAAGATAAAATTTATGTGATATATACCATATATATTGTATGCATCTATTAATGCATAGAAACAGCATATACAATCTCAAAATGTTAACCCCCCCCTCAATTATACAGTTTTTATAAATTTGTAGACTCTCTTCCATTACTTTTATCAGTTGACTTTTTTATTAACATAAATCATTAGAGAAGCTTAAGCCTTTCAATCATTCAGCTCCTGATTTGAATGCTAATTTGTCTCCTTATTTCTTAATAAATAAACTTGAGCAAGTTAATCTCGTTTGTTAGTGTTTTTAAAGTTTATTTTCTTTAGAGATAAAGAAGCTAATCACAGCTACCTCATTTTATTATTTTAAAAGATAGAATGGATAAGATGCACCAAGTCCCAAGCAAATCTTAATTGTTCGATTCATGTTTACTACCCTCTCATCACTCTTATGATCATATTGTAGAAAGTACATAAACTTATATGTCAAGGGACTGAAATTCGCATCAATTAATGACACTGAACAGGTCTCTTAACCACTGTGAAACGCTGTTACCTTGTTTAAAAACAGTTTCATTGAAATAGCGGCAATTCTATGAAAGATAGAAGCTCTTTGGAGGAAAGAGAGATTTCTTGTTTGATGAATGTTGTTGTTGCAGGTATAAAGCCAAATGCAGATGAAAAAGACATGATAGGGCATGATAGACTATGATGCCAAATCTGCATAGTCTCACAACACTAAATTGATGGCAAGGTTTGAAGTAGAAATGTTTCCTATTATGATCTGCCCAGTAGGAATATTGATTTTTATTTTCTCAGGTATGCTAAAGAAAACATATTATTTATGGATCAAAGTGGTAAATATTGCTTTATAGGTAAGTTAGTAGGAATTAGAAAAAATGTAGTCCACTTTTAAAATGGATTTCATTATTGCAGATAAGTTGTTCTATGAATGTTCAGTAGCAGAGCTGGGGCTAAAGCTAGGTTCTTGTCTACTCCCATGATTTCAGCTTTTATCTCTAAGGGAAGAAAGAATTTCCAGATCTCCACATTCTCTTTTTCAATTGCTTGCTGACATGTCGCTAGATAATTTTATCTGGTATTATAAACATAAAATATTACAAATATAGTTGTTTGTAATATTAAAGTGCCAATTCTCCACACACTTATTACTCATCTAGATTTTCCATTCTCTTGGTCACAAAGAATCAAAATTTGTTTCATTTCATTCCATCTATTTCCAAAATCTGTAGTGTCTCATTCTGGAGTGTTTATTGCAAAGATCTCTTTTATACCCACCACCTCGACCGCTGTTGATGATTACAACATACAGTTGCTGCCTTTGGTCCTTTTCTGAAACCATTTTTTTTTTTTAATATATATACTTTATCTGTATAAATTTTTCAAAAAAATGACAGGCCATGTTGTGGCTTCTCACTGCCTAGAGGATTAACTTTAGTTCTTTGAGCCTGGCACACAGGACTCTTAGACAATGGTTTAATGGTTGCAGTTTTTGAGAATTCATAAGGTTCCTCTCACAGAATATAGCTGGAAGACATGAATAACATACAAACTTCTAACAATATTTTGAAGATTTACGGAGCAAAGATTAGGGAGAAGACAGGAGTCCAGAGAGAGGAACCTGGAATTGACCCTGGTAATGCATTGAGCTTTGGGCAAGAGGTAGTGCTCTTGGAAAATCTGGAAAGTGCTTTTGAGAGGCTCTTGAGTATATGGGCACAAAGTTGGAATTCAGGGCCTGATGTGGTCCCACTTACACTTGTGTGCTTTGAGGCGGAGGTTCTAAGAGCTTCACCACAGA
This sequence comes from Leopardus geoffroyi, assembly GCF_018350155.1. Taxonomy (NCBI): domain Eukaryota; kingdom Metazoa; phylum Chordata; class Mammalia; order Carnivora; family Felidae; genus Leopardus; species Leopardus geoffroyi. The sequence goes on from NC_059342.1 coordinate 48,377,596, forward strand.
AGTCAGTCTTGGTGATAAGTAGACAAGCCCTCACAGAATCTAAAGTCTAGCATTAAATAATTTCAGAGCTTCCAATTCGACTAAGGTGATCTTAGATTAATAGTGTCCCTAGGAACCTGGCAAGTGCAAATGTAAATCCTCTCTGGAGGAAGATAACATTATTCTAGTTCTTACCTTATTTCAACAGATGATTTTTTGAACACAGTGTCTGAGATAAAACAAAAATGGAAAGGCAGATGAGTAGACAAAACAACCTGAATGATAACAAGAAGAAGCAATAAAGAAAAAGACCTTCAGTTAATGGATGTGTTTGATACAGACTCTGAAATACTATACAGTATTCGAAAAGAAAAAAAAACAAAACAAAACAAAAAAAAAACAAATCAAGACCACAGGGGGCCTGGGTGGTTCAGTGGGTTAAGTGGTTAAACGTCTGACTCTTGACTTGGCTCAGGTCATGACCTCACAGTTGGGTTTGTAAGTTCCAGTTCCACATCGGGCACCCCACTGACAATGCAGAGCCTGCCTGGGGTTCTCCATCTCCCTCTTTCTCTGCCCCTCCCCTGCTCACACTCTCTGTCTCTCTCAAAATAAATAAAAAATAAAAATAAATAAAATATGTAAAAAAAAAATCAAGACCAAAATTTTAGCACATAACTAAAACCTATAAAAAGGATATTAAAAATATGAAATAATAAAAAAGTAATTAAAGTATTTAGAAGTTGAGTTTATCAACCAGTAGATACAGATAACATGAATAAGTGAATTACTAAAATGAAGCTGAAAGTTAAAGATGAAAAACAAAAATAGATATGACATATGGAGAATATAGTATAAAGTTCATATATATGTATGCTGTATGTAATTGGAGTCTGAAAAAGAAGAAGTGTGGCAAAAGTCAGATATGCAGAAATGTTTGAAAACTTACTAATACTCTTAAAACCATTACATCTTACAAACCCAAAGCTTCATGGCTCATGGGTCAAATAACAAATTTCATTGGATATTAAAAAATATTTTGTACTAAAAGATGGTAAAAATACTACAAATCAAAACTTGTATGATGCAGGAAAAGTCATGCTTAGAGGGTTATTTATAAACTTAAATGTACATATTAAGGGGGAAAAAGGTTGAAAAGTTTCCTTAAGAAATTAGAAAAAATTAATAATTATATCTAAAGAAAGTCAAATGAAGGATATAAAAGGGTAGAAACTAATAGAATAGTAAAACAATGGAGACGATTAGCAAATTAGAATATTTTTAAAAATTAGTGGAATTGGTAAACCCCAAAATAAATTAAAGGGGAGAAGACACAAGTGCCCTAAATATAAGAGGGAACATTACTACAGATCAGGACACTAGAAAGGTAGCAAGAAGATACTATTAGCAACTTTATGAAAACTGATAAGAAATGAACAAATTTTTAGTGAACTAAAATTGTAAAAACTAACATAAAAATGCAAAATCTAAATAATTTCTGATGAACTTTAATATACCATTACCTTTATGCACTTACACAAATACACAAACTTATATCAAGTGGATGAATTTTACTAAAAGATGGAACACTTTTCAACCTGTTTTATGAGATCAGCATAAACTTGACAGTGAAGTCAGATAATATAATTAAGTACAGCTCAATCATAAACCCTGAAACAAATTTTTCTGAAGAAAATTAGAACTCAACACATTGACAGAATTAAGGAGAAATATCACACAACCTGCTAAAAAGACACAGAAAAATAGCTTTCAATAAAGTCAATATTCATTCATTAAAAGGAAACTATTAGTAAACTAAAATAAAAAGAAATTTCCTTAATCTGATAAAGGGTATCTCCAAAAATCTTCAGCAAATTACATGGTAATGAAGAATTATTAAAAGCTTTTCTTTTTGGATCTGAGCACATGTCCACTGTCTCCTGTCTTACTTGACATTACTTGGAAGTCTACATAGTGTATTAAGATGCAAAAAAGAAAAAAAATGCAGATATTAGGAAGGAAACTATGAAATTGTAATCATTTGCAGCTAATATGATTATGTACAGAGAAAACCCCAAAGAATCTAAACAATTAGAATTAACAAGTGAGTTTAGCAAGCATATTTCCGGATGGTAACAGTAAGAATTTGGAAAAGGAAAGAAAAAGGAATCATTTTAATTGCATAAATAATGTGAAAAATACTGGAATAAATACAGGGAAACCTATGTAAGTCTTCTATACAGAAAACTGTAAAAATAGTATCAAGAAGGCCTAAATAGGGGCTCCTGGGTAGCTCAGTTGGTTGGGTGTCCGACTTCACCTCTCTCACTTAGTGGGTTCAAATCCCACGTTGGGCTCTGTGCTAACAGCTCTGAGCCTGGGGCCTGCTTTGGATGCTGTGTCTCCCTCTCTCTCTGCCCTTTCCCATATTGTGCGTGTGCATGCTCTTTCAAAAATAAACATTAAAAAAATTAAAAGAAGGCCTAAATAAATAGAAGAAAATGCATATTCATAGATCAGAAGGTTCAGTATTGAAAAGGTCTGAATTATCCCAATCCAAATCCTAATAGTTTTTTTTTGGGGGGGGGTGAGGGGTGGGAGGTAGTGATGATTATAAGATTTACATGGAAATAAAAGGTCCCCCAATAGCACAGATAATAGAAGAATAGGTAGGAAGGACTTGTTCTATCAGCTGTTAACTTACTGTATTATTACTGTAATTAAGACACTGATATTGTCACAGGAACTGGAAAATAGATCAAAAGAAATAAAAGTCCAGTGAAAAACCCATATTTTTGAGGATATTTAGTTAGAAAGTTGGCACTGCTAAACAGTGGGGGAAGGTTAATCTTTTTAATAAAAGTATGTAGGGCACTGGCATTTCTACATAAAAATAGTGAAATCCAGTACCAAGTACAAAATCCAGGTAGTTTTTAAATTTAAATCTTTTAGAAGGTATTAGAGGATAATATGCTCATGACTTTGGGATAGCGAAAGCCATCGTTCTACACCAGCAAGTCATTTGCCTGCTATACTTAATTCCTCACTAGATTAACCTGGCTTTCCTGTCCTGGTGATAATTTGTTGACAGGATAAACTTGCAGACAAATAATACCTACCCAATAAGCCACTGGCTGGCCGTAGTCTTCAAAGTCTGTTTGTATATAGATGAGAGTGGTCAATTACATTTTTTTCTCTCAGTTTTTTGAAATAAGAGCTCTAAGAGTATGTTGCTCAGCAAGTGATTTGCTCCTAATTAGACTCCATTAATTAACTCCATTAAAATTTTTGGAAAGAAAATTAAATCAGGTTCTATTTAAAAGGTGTTTCCCTGATCATATGCCATATGTAGGTGCCTCAGGATTTCTATAGTGCAAATTGGCGTAACGTTTTAATTCCTTTGGTAAGATACATATCAACAAGATTTAGTCTTAGTCTTAATTACATTTGAATACCAAAATCTATATTTTACCTCTAACTGCAGGAGAAAAATTCACCTAACTTACAAATATGTCTATTAAAAATATAAATGAAACTCAAACTTGAATTAATTTTTGTTTCCTTAAAATATAAACAAGTACAGCCATCTAAAAATACATAATCCAGAAAGTTCAACACAAATAAAAGATAAAATAAATTTTACTAGCCTCAGAAAAATCTAGGCATATTTAATGTAAATACCTTAGCTTATGGTTCATATAAATACAGATATGAAAAATAGTATAGTGTAAAGTTTCAAAGAACAAAAACATAAAAAGTGGTCTTTTGTTGCTTATAATTGACTCATTCCCATTTCTGCCTATATATTGAAATTTTCAATAAATTCCATTCTGTATTTATCTCACACTCAAGGAAATTACCAATGTGATCTTGACAATACTTGACCAACTCCTCTCTTACCTCAATTACTTAGTTCTTAAATTCCAAAAATTAAGTTCTCAAGTTGTCATTCTTTTGTACATGTATTATCTATTATTCAATAAACAAATCTTTATTTACTATTCCAAAACACTAGCACTTCAGTAGGATTTACATATTTAGTCCTAACAGATCCAAAGGTTTCTAGTCAGCCCCTTCCCCCACCTACTCCTACCCACTTCTAATGCTCCCTCTGCCCACTATGGGTAGATCTTACCTTATTTTGATTCCTTTCCCTAAAGTTTTTAATTAGCAAAGTATTGCATGGCATTTGAATGCTGCTGATTAGCTTCTAAAAGAATATCTTCACTGACATTCCCATTGTGTATTAAATCAATCCAGTTTTTGATTTTTTTTATTTGACTGAAACCAGTCATTTTCCATATTAATTTAGTTTTATGAAAGAACAACACAGTTGTCATTCATCTCCTTGTAGAAGCTACTAATTTTAAAAGTGGTTCAGATCTGAAAGCCAACTCAGTACTAGGAATTAAATTAAAATTGACAGATACACAACATTAAGGTTCGACAGAAGATTTAGATCATTGAGCTATAAAATGAAACGTGTATGCTCCCCAAATCAAAGCCTCTCTCCTCCAAAATACTGTTCTTTCATTCCTATTATGCCGCATTTATTAAGTTGTAGAAAAACAAGTTGATAGAAGTCACTTTGTTTTGCACTTGTGTAGCCACAGAGCTTCAGTTTGCTCCTTGTCAAAAGTCATCAGCTTGGTCACATTTCTATCTTTCTCTGCACTAGGATTATATATTCAATGGGATACTCAGGTGGCCATCATCTTCGCAGTCACTTGAGCCCCATTTTCTACACGAAGGGTCTGAGGCTATGTAGGGATTGCTTGCAGGGCACCTGTCTACTTACGTTAAAAGCAGGCATGGTGTATAGGTTTATTCTTCTCGTTTACTTGAGCTGTTACCAACCGAGTCTGTGTTTCCCTTATGTTTCCTTGTACATATTTACTTCACACATAGGTAAAATGACTTTTTTTTCCCATACTGTAGCGGGTATCCTCATGCCTGCGTTACCTATACCCTTTCTCTCTCAACCCCTGATGAGTGGGCAGCTGAAAGAGAAGCTGTCCTACATTCCAGCGTATTGGACTAGAGACCAGCAACTGATGAACGGTGAATAAAGCTCTATTCTGTGAATGAGGAAATGCGAGATGGGGCTTCTCAAACATACCAATACACTAGGCCCTCCTAGAGGTCAGTTGAAGCAGAAATATTGGGATGAGGCCCATACCATTTAAACTTTTGAATTGTTTCTATTGGTCAGAATTGAGAACCACTGATTTTGATCTTAGTTTTCTTATACCTATTTTCATAGGCTACTTTCTGTGTGTATATGTGATTTTCTATATTCATATTATAAACACGTATGTGTATGGCTACATTCATATACGTTGTCACAAAAACATAATTTTTGGTGCTTACTCTGATTTCTATAATTCTATCATAGTTTTCACTAACCTGAATGAATGATCTTGAATCTCTCCTTTCTACCATATTATTCCATATGATACTTAGTCTGTGTCAACTAGACGTTAATTACAAAAAAAAAAAAAAAAACACATCCATTTCTCTGCTGCATATAATATGATTAGAATTCCAAATAGTAAATTAGTCCTTAAAATAATGCATAAGTAATTTGTCACATATAACACTTTCCTGATAAAAATATATTGATATGAAATGATAAATACCATTTTGATTAATAGGTTAAATTGAATTTTTCTTTTAATTCACTTTTTCTATATTGCATTTATTAAAAATGCTACAGAATTTAATTAATGTTTAACATGGAAAATTGTGTTTGGTAATTGGCTTAATTTTTTTGCTAATTGGTTACATATTAAATCCTCATTTTCATAGAACACTGCTCATTACCAAGAAAAATAATTCTAGTCAAGAAAATATTCATCACTTTGTTGGGGGTTTTATTCCTAACTTAATAAAAAAAAAGTTAATTTTCAATGAATTATTTCTAGTTAGGGATATTAACTTTAATCAGGCAAACTTCTTACCATTTTTAGCTTACAGTTTATATATACAGTTAAACATGTGTGCGTTTATTTACCAAAGGCTGTGTGTATTTAAACAGAAATAATTACCATCCATAAATGTCTGTTGGTTAAGTACTTAATAATTACATTACTGGCTCAAAGTAAAACATTTTTATGCATTGTGGTTTTTTTTTTTTTATACTAGATATAGATTGTAACAAAATCTGTGGTGATGAGGAATACATTCCTTGATGAGGCAAAATATTAATTCAAACACCAATAATTCATATTTCATATAAGCATTTGCCTATTTATAGGTTGGCTTAAAATTAACCTGAAATTTCCTATTGTTGGAGACATGTTCATCCTAAGGGTACAGTTTTCTGCATTTATAAGCCTGTACTTAAATACGAATAATACATTTTAGTTTGTTATTATTGTCATTGTCTACATTAGTTGACTTAAATGCTAAGTCTGTAATCTTTCTAAATGCCTAAGTTCATATTTTTCAATGACAAACTATACTTTTACCAAGTTTGCAGTTATTGGTGGGGCTTATTATATTTTAATAAGAAAACATTTATTGCAAACCTGTCACATCTTTTAAAACATGTTTAAAATACTTTGAGAAATATAGAAATAACTCTAATAATAACTTATATTTCTATAGTCAGTATTTGAAAAACAGCTTGAATATATTTTCCCTTTGGAATTTAAAATTAATGGTTAAGATGGGGCACCTGGGTGGCTCAGTCAGTTAAGTGTCAGTTAAAGGTCTGACTTCGGCTCACGTCATGATCTTGTGGTTAGTGGGTTCGAGCCCCACATTGGGCTCTGTGCTGATAGCTTGGAGCCTGGGGCCTGCTTCAGATTCTGTGTCTCCCTCTCTCTCTTTCTCTGTCCTTCTCCCACTTGTGCTCTCTCTTGCTCTCTGTCTCGCAAAAGTAAATAAACATTAAAAAAATTAACTGGTAAGAAATTAAAAACAAAAACAACCTGATATCTATATTCCTGACTAAAAAAAACTACATCTTTATATTTAATAGAATGTATACACATAGGCATTTTTGCCTTTATTAGAAGTGAATAAAAATAGTAGTATGACTATATCAGAAAGTTAATATAGGACATATTTTCTTAACTGTCCCTTAAGAAATAGATTTTGGTTCTTTTCATTCTAGGCAAAATGAGCACCATTGTATTGGTGGTCCATAATATTAAATATTAAGGCAATATTTTTATGAAAAAAATTACTACGCCCTTGTTTGATGCATCATATAGTCCAAAAATATCTCTGTTTGACAATTGTATATGCTGTGAACAAGGGAAAAGTAGCATAGACTTACATGGAAGCAATCATTTAGGTATTTTTACCTTTCAGAGGAATCATAATGAGTACACCCATGCATCTTGAAACAATCACTGGTGGTAGTTACACAATGGAATAAAATATATTGATGAGACTAAGCCTCGCAAAATGACAGAGAAGTAACCAGAGTTGATGCTCATTTGTTTTTCTGATTGAAATACAGTCCTTCAGGCATTCCCATTAAGAATCATGAATAAATTTTTATTAAACTTTAAAAATTTTCATATGAAACAGAAGAAAAAAGTATATGGAATTATATTTTCAAATTTTTTTTGGTATGAAATATAACACAGTTACAGAAAAATGCCCCCCCCAAGTATAGATTAATGCATTATCACTAAGTGAACAGCCGGAGAAACTCTAAGTCAAGAAATAAAACATCTTTAGTGCCTCCATTGTGCCTCTCCTTATCTGTTCATTCTTCTCTAAAAGGTAATCTCTATCCTGACTTTTGTGAAAAGAAGTTACTTGATTTTCCTCAAAATTGTACCACTAAAGCCTGTATCTACACATACTATTACAGTTTTGTCTGGTTTCAAGGAATATACAAATGGAATCATTAGAATGTTTCCTCTTGTCTGATTTATTGTACATGATATTTTTTTTTGTTTTGAAGCACTATAATTCATTTTCATTACATTATTACATTGTATGAAGATACTGTCACGTCTTTATTTTAACATTGATGGGCATTAGGTTGTTTCTGTTTTGGACCTATCACAAATAATGCTGCTATGAATGTTTTCATAATGTCTCAGTATGGATTTTTTTTTCTTGGATATATTTGGAAGAGTAGGATTGGTCGCAGAGTGTGCATTTATCCAACCTAAGTAGTCGATGCTGAACTGACTTTTTAAACCCACTTAAGAAAAATGACTTTCAGAATGATTGTGCTAATTTACTCATTCCATTCTTTACCTGAAACAAACATACAGACTCCTCAGTTCCAAAGATGCCCCTGCCTAAGGTGACTAAAACAGACACCTACACTTTTACTCCTTTTCCAAAAGGAGGCATGTGATGGTAACTTCCAGAAACTACATCCAAAGTTGCTGACATGAAATGAATTTTCTGAGTCCATAGTTTCCAAGTGATGTTGATTATCCTTCCAGTTATTCCAAAATCCACTAGCCATTCTATGAGACCCAGCACGGCATTTTCAAAGATGAATAAAATCTTGACTATTTACCTTGGGTGAGAAGATAGGACCTTTGAGATGCTCTTCTGTGCTACAGAGCCTGCTTAAAAGAAACATGCCAGAAGGCAGATAGCATCTCAGAACTTTAAGTAGACAATAGGAAAGTGGAAGAATATATACATACTTAGTGATTAAGAAACGTATTTAACCTGATAAGTCAGTGTTTGCATTTGAAATTTGATAACTCAGTTTTCTATTGTCAAAGTGCATATACTGCACATTAAAGGGAGGTGAATAAGATTCATAAAAAAAAAAAACAGTTTAGTTTCCCTAAACAAACAAACAAACAAACAAACAAAAAACACATTTGGTAGAATGAGAGATTGCTGAGCCAGCCTTTTTATTAGGGGCACTCAAATTTCAGTATGCGTCTGTTCTTGCCCTTTTGTTTTCCAAGGGCCATTTTGTTTTCTTGTCAAGTAGTCTTCCAGTCCACCTCTTGGATATGTGTTGGTTGTGTGGTGAGGTTGGATCAGGTTTTGGTAAGAAGGAATTACACCTGGCTGTCAAGATTCAGAAAGGAGGTTAGGAAAAGACCAACTAATAGGCTGCAGTTTAAAAAGTAGCTTTTTAAGCTCATTTTTGTTTTCAGCCCTGTTTCTAAGATCTGCCCTCAACTGGGCTAATGGGTCTGGAGCCTCTCCAGATCAATATTCTCCAGGGGGAGAAGGTGGGTCCCTTGGCTTCGCTTTTCTCCTAGGCATTTATATGATTATTTCTTCTGCTTTTTTAAGCCAGTTATCACTTCTCCATATGCTTTCTTCCTTGCAACCAGTAGAAATAACTTGTCTGCTGTTTGCTGTTCTCTTATTTTCTATCCTTGGGTTTATAATAATTTACCATACTTTGGTGGAGCCTGGGAAGACAGATGAAATAAATTCATGTAGGCATAGAAACATTGCGCTAAGTAGACTATAACCTCTATGAAGAGTGGACGTGTGACTTTGTTATTCACATTTCCATACCCATGGTCTAGCCCTAGTACCTAGTACTCAGTAAATATGTGTCAAATAAATCCTCGAATGACTGTTTCAAAAAGAAACACCTTTGCAATATTTAGATGCCTGTTTAACAGAGTCTATGTCCAGTAAAAATGACGGGAAATGCAGAAGTAAGGTGGAAAGGACGTCAGACTCTTTTTCTGATCTGGCCGGGTGGCATAGACAGACGTACAGTTGCTATTTAAAACTTCAGTACCATTCGTCTCTTAGTGCAAATTACCAGATTTGAAAACCTGTGAACATTTAATTCTTTCCCGAGCGTACTTCTTTGTTTACTCCTAGGGTATCGGGATCACATTCCTGTGCCGCTAGTAAGTACTATCAAGTGATTCTTTCTCTTTATCCTGAGAAAATAGAAAGTCAAAAGCGGATTTTTCTTACTTGGTATTTTTAAATGTGTCATGGTGAATTAAAGAAGTCAACTTCCTTCTTGGGGCGCCTGGGTGGCGCAGTCGGTTAAGCGTCCGACTTCAGCCAGGTCACGATCTCACGGTCCGTGAGTTCGAGCCCCGCGTGGGGCTCTGGGCTGATGGCTCAGAGCCTGGAGCCTGTTTCCGATTCTGTGTCTCCCTCTCTCTCTGCCCCTCCCCCGTTCATGCTCTGTCTCTCTCTGTCCCAAAAATAAATAAACGTTGAAAAAAAAATTAAAAAAAAAAAAAAAAAAAGAAGTCACCTTCCATACACCCTGGCTTTGTAAAAGCTGGTCTGCTCTAATTCTTAGAAGATAGCCATTTTTTATTTGAACAAATCTGTCCGGTAACTCTGTATTCTTGCAATCTTGAAAAACCTACACAGGTTGATCCTGAAATACTTTGATAAAGGATGTAGAAAGCAGAAACAGGTCTGAATATTTCTCTAGACCCTCTCAAAAGATGAGAATTTCTTAGCATCTTTAATCTGGCACTTTTATGACAACATTGGCATGATGGATGTGCACTTATCAGAATAAGTTAGATTACTTTATTCTCTATTGCTTTTAAAGAACTTGGGAATTCTAATTTGATTTAGGCCTTTTGGCTAATGTCCATCTAACCCAGCATGACTTATAAAATCTACCTTTATAGATATGTGCTTTTTAGTATATGTTCAATATATCAAAACATTTATAAGAGCAGGCAAAAGTTCTTCAGAGACATCATACCCTTCCTGAGTATTCCCTCTGGGTGAAGTTACTAGTTTGGGAGGTAAAAACATGTTGAAATACTATACATGTTTACAAATGAATATAATTAATGAATCAGTATAATGCTACATAAGCCTATGCTCTCTTATTTCCTGGAGAATCCCACGGTTCCCTCTTATCTATGTACGCTAATTTGAAATTAAATTCTTTATATGAAGGAAACAGAATTAAAGCAGTGCCACAGCCATGATGTGTCTACTTCTAAAAATTCTGCTTAGTACACAGATGTTGGTGACGCACTCTACAGATAGTCCATTAGCTTTTGCTGTATTCAGAGGACCAAAATTAGTATTGCTACCATCCTGTGACTATGGCCATTCTTAATGACTCTTGCAATGTTTATGGATAAAACCAATTCTCAATTATCACTCTGGTAATTGAGGCTGCATTTTTAGCATAAGTGAAAACCATGGGAGGCCCAAAACTTCACCATTGCAGAGAACCTCAAAGCCTCCTCACTCTGCCCTTTCTTTATAATTTGACCTTCTTTTTATTTCAGAACCTTGTTCTGATTTGATCACATTCCTCAGTGCCTGGAAAAGTTCTCATAATACACATTAATTTACCATATTCTTAGTATATATATTTTTTTCCATCTGAGCTATTAGACCCTTTCTTTTTTTGCTTTCCATGATGGAAGCTTTGTTCACACACCTCCTACCTACATTTTCCTTACATGATTCCTAATAGAGACCTATCCTGAAGTATGTAGAGCTGACATTCTGAATGGTAGATATCAGGGATACATGAATTTTAAGTTGTGCTCTGTCTATAGACTAATACCTTGAGGGCAGAAGCTTTGTTTATCCCGATAAATGATGTATCCTCATAGCCTAGTGCAGCGTATGGCACACGGTAGGCATGTTTGTTGTGTGAATGAATGTAACTGTGATTCCATTAATTTTGAACTTCCAAATAACCAGAACTGTTGCTTTAGTCCAGCTACGAATGGGTGTGTCTGAGAATTGCACCAGGATCTGACTCATGTTGCATCATGAAGAGGAAATAATTTACTGTGTTCATCATTGCCCTTAGCAGCAATCATCACAAAAGAGCTTGTAAATGCTTCATTGTCTGTGGAGATCTATGTGGTGGTGTGTGAAGAGTAGGAAAGGCACAAAATTCAGAGGTTTTGACAGACCCATCTGATGTAGACTGGGACAAGCTACACCAGGTGGAAGGCAGAATTTGGTCCATTTTGATGGCAAAATCCAGAAATATGAAAATTTCTATTTTTATGCTACAGAATGATTTGATTTTTCCTAAATAAGGTCATTTTATTTAAAAGTGTTGAGAACAACTTTTATGCATAGTTATTATGTGTAATAGTTGAATAGCTATTAACAAAATTATAGAAAAAAACAACCAATGCCCAGATGGTCAGCGAATTTTATGCATACAAACTCTCTTGCTATAGTTTTTCTACATCTCTATACACAAAGAATAACTATTAGTAAATTAGTAATTAAGAGCCTCTTGAAACTAAAAGATAGTAGCTTAAGGAAGTTTCCAGTCTTACTGATGGAGGGAGAGAAATATCTCACATGTTTTTAACATGTATTTGGGAAATCCAAGCATAACAATTCTAAGGCGCAATAATGTCTTGAATAAAACAAGGAGAGACATCTGTTTTTTTTTAAGATACTCTAACAGTATATGTACTGACATTATCCTGATTATTTGAATTTGCTAATAATTGTCCTCCACATAATACTAGCATAAGTTCAACCTTAAGATGCATATGTTGTGCTAATGTTAAGATTAGCTGATTAATATTGATGGCAGCTAAGGCCAGTGGCTAATGTCTGACATCTGTTTGGGAAATCAGTGTTCCAATTCAGGAAGCTGACATTTCTGTCGAGGTTAGAATGAGGGGTTATTGTGTAAGGAATTATGATTAGGGTTTTGTGTATGGTTAAGGTTAGGAATAGGGACATGATCTATTTCATTTCTGTTCATCTCAGTGTATTTCTGGTGTCAAGCTGCTTGCTCTGTTCTGTGTTAACAGGGAGGTCTTCCCCTCTGTCCCCTTGTGGCACGTTCACTGTGGCACATTATTTCACTTGCTCCTTCTATGTTAATGGACTGATTGATCTCCTTTTCTTCTGTGAGTGCTTACCTTGTCCTTAAACAGTCTTTCCATCTGGGACAGAGGCATTTTATTTGTTGATGTTCCATTTTTGAAAAAAGTCACATGTAGATACTTGCACTAATGTAAAGTCAGGGTTAATTATTTTTTTTTTTTAATTTTTTTTTCAACGTTTATTTATTTTTTGGGACAGAGAGAGACAGAGCATGAACGGGGGAGGGGCAGAGAGAGAGGGAGACACAGAATCGGAAACAGGCTCCAGGCTCTGAGCCATCAGCCCAGAGCCTGACGCGGGGCTCGAACTCACGGACCGCGAGATCGTGACCTGGCTGAAGTCGGACGTTTAACCGACTGCGCCACCCAGGTGCCCCAAGTCAGGGTTAATTTTTATGTCACCCTTTTACAGATACCAAATCCAATCTTGATCATGAAACCACATCAAAGGGCATTTTAGTTTTTGGAGGGAAAAGTAAAAATACAGATTTATCCCCCAAAATGTCTGGAATATTTGTGAATCAAAACTGTAAGCCAAAAATAAAATAAGTATCATAAAGTTCTTGAAAGTTTTCAGGCATAGAAACTGCTTTTATTCTCGTTCGCTAGGGGATTTAATATGGGTTCAAGTTTTAAGGAGGGTGCGGATGAAGGAAAAAGTAGAATTTGCACGCAGCTAATACAAAGGAAGTAAGAAAGTTTTATAATCTTATTGTAACAAAAGGGGCAGTAGTGAAGGGAAATAACCGCAAAGATTCAGAAAACAGATCACCTGGAAAAGCAAAGAACAGTGTAATGAACACATGTTGAATTAAATCCATTTTACGTCCATTTTGCTTCAACTGAAAAATCAAGTTGAAAATCACCAAAACCTTGAAAACTCAGAAACATTTCTCAGAAACATCCGAGGGTCTAATATACATTGCTTGTTTCATGTTTGTAATGAAGTCCCTGAAGCCATGAACCAAAAGGATCAAGACATTCTGTGCAATAAGGCAGAAAACTAGAATTTTATCACACCTTGGAAGATTTCTTTTCTTTTTTTTTTTTTTTGGAAGATTTTTTTTCTAAAACGACTTGTTTTTTAAATAAGATGGTTTTATATTAAAAGTGTCAGTTAACACCAAAAAATATTTCTGTAGTACACATCTGTCTATGGATGAGTTGGAAAACAAAACTAAATCAGAAGAATATGGAAATTGGCTGTGAGCATTCTATGGAGGTTGAGGCTAGGAAAAATGGTATTTTTTTGGTTATGATCCGTCCAGATTACTGTCAACTCTTAGACAAGGATATTTTGTTTGTTTCAGTAAAATATCTCTGCCAAAATGTAGCTTGGGCAAAGAGTGCTACTTAAACTTGTTGTACATAAGATTCCACACCTTTAAAATGGATATCATGGGATGCCTGGGTGGCTCAGTGATTTGAGTGTACAACTCTTGATTTGTACTTGAGGTCAGGTCGTGATCCCAGGCTCATGGGATAGAGCCTTGCGTCAGGCTCTGTGCTGAGCATGGAACTTCCTTGAGATTCTCTCTACCGCCACCCCCAACCCCTCCCCTGCTTTGTCTCCATCTAAAATTTTAAAAAGTTAAACGTTGATAAATAGGGATATTGTGATAATTAATGAGGTACTAGTTAGACATACCTGATAGTAAGTGCACAATAAATAATGTTTAATATTAGAAGTATTGATCTTATATAATTCCTAGCTAGCTTTGGGCCTTTTCTTAGTATACACTCAATAAATGAATGAACGAACGAAGAAAATGTCCACAGCATTTTTGGAAGAATACGATTCAAGGAAAGTATTCAAATTTTGAATTAGAAGTTACTGAGTGTAGTCTCTTACCTACTAAGGCAGTCCTCTAATTTGTGTGCATGGATTAATACTGTCCTGCAAAACATTTTCCTTAAGTTAAAATGAAATGAGAGTACATTTAGCTTTTGCCTATTGGTGCTAACTTTAACCCCTGGAGCTTCAGAGGTGGTCTACATTGTACCGTTAATAACACTATGCCTTGGAGTACAGGAAATACCACTGTTTTGTTTAGACTTCTATCTGGGTAAAACATTCATTTTTATTCTCAGTTGACTTGATTTTCTTGGAATAATTGCTCAATCATTCTGATTTTTAAATGTCTCCTTGCACATACCATGGCCAGTCCATAATAGAGACTCCAGAAAGCTCTGACTTGTGCCCAGATGGATTATTAATAGTGACTGACTTTATTATCACCCCAGCTAACAAGAATTTATCACTCGGTACGTGTTAGGCGGTGTAGTAAGGCTGTAGATGATTTAGTTCTGCTTTTTTCCAGAACCCTCATACGGCAGTTTTCATTACTGTCATTTCTTCTATTTAGAAACAGAGGTAGAGCCTTTTTCTATCACTAGCCTAAGGACTTGCATCTCG
The DNA here is from genome assembly GCF_018350155.1 of Leopardus geoffroyi. Classification (NCBI taxonomy): domain Eukaryota; kingdom Metazoa; phylum Chordata; class Mammalia; order Carnivora; family Felidae; genus Leopardus; species Leopardus geoffroyi. The sequence goes on from NC_059342.1 coordinate 48,392,764, forward strand.
TCGCTGGGAGAGTTGCATCTGAAACCTTTGTCTTTCCTGACAGGAACAATAGAGTTTTCACCTCTCTACTTCCCTGCTATAATTTCTGCCTTTTCCTGGACACCATGATATAAACCTTGGTATTCTTGAAAGATATGGCTAAAAATTCACCAAAAGTTAAAAAAAAAAAATCTCCCTCTGGTGTAGAATTTGGATGGTTGATTAAGGCTTCCCTGTACCAAATAAAATCTCAATCCAGAGTGGGGCTTTAAATATTGTCATTTCATTTAACTCTTAGTTATGAAGTAGTTGTTGTTATTGCTATTTAAAGTAATCCATATCATGTACCTCCCTGGTCATACACATGAATTGCTAATGCAAAGATATTGTATATGCATATGTCAACGGTCTGCTCCACCTTTGTGAATACTCTTTAAGATTGCATTAGCATTTTTGACAGTCATAGCGTATTGTTATTTCATACTGAGTTGTGCTGACTAAATCATACATCTTTTTCTGATGAACTATTCAATGGGCATTCTAAGATTTGGTACCCCAGCAATTAAGGACATAAAGGCTAGGTTCTTAAGAGAACAATTTATTAGATCTTTGCTTTCATGTGAATCTTCTCCAATTAGAGATTCACATTCAGTCTATACTAATGCACTTCTGGGACCCTAAAGTTACTTGATTGGTTCTGCTATCAGCGAAATATTAGGGCTGAAAGGCAACACGATGCAAGTATGAAAGCAAGGAAAAGGAAAGGAAGGAAATTCAGTGGTTTGATATTTTGATTGATAGTCGTAGGGTTCATGCCAATAAAAGTCATTATTTGGACAGCGTTAATGTGGTTAGTGACTCAAGCAATGTGTTCATCATGCCATATTTTATTTTGATATTCTTTATTTTTTAATAAGGAAGGGATGTATTCTTCTTTTGAAAGAAAATGACAATATACAGCAGTCTGGGCATGAAGCTTGGTTAAACCTATCTCAAACGTAGGTCATGAGAATGGGAGCTTTTACACCTGTCGTATTCATTGGGAGGGAGATGATCATTCCAGATCTTTAAATTAATAATATAACATCACATGCTTTAAAAGTTAAAATAGTGACATAAATGATGAGAAGTCTTTCAGCCCAAAGGATACTTTTTACACTGAGAGTAAAGTGAAGCATATCCTAAAAGAACCAATAAATAAGAGAAGATAATCAATATGCTCAGAGACAAGTATGCTCAGCACACAAAAGTGAGCAGTTTCAGAGAATACTGGTGCTCTTTCAATGAAATGAATCAATTATAACTAAATTTCTAAATAATCTAGTAATATTTGATTTTTTGATGCATGAAATTAATTTTACTGCAGATTTTTAATATAACAATATGTTCCCAACATGGAGGACTTTTCTAATTTAGTATTTGAAACCTTATGTAAAAAAAAAAAAATGTTTCCCTCTTTTTATGTTTTGTATTAGCCATAACTTAGGACATTTTTTTGAGGAAGGTTTTGTTTTTCTTTCTCAAGTCTCAGTAAGCAGAATTTAGTTGAATTTGATAAAACTAGTTATATAAGACGAGGTGGGTAATTTAACTGTCAAGCAAACTGGAGATAGTTATACTACATAGCACTTTCTGTTTTTCTTCCGGGAAAGTATCATTTAAAAAGCATTCATTCCCTTCAAAATACTTCCTCACCTTATCCCCTCTAATGAATTTCAATGCTGTTGGTGAAAAATATTTTGAAATACTGGTCATAAGATAGTTTTCAAACATGCCAGTGAAGTGCTTTAGAGCTTCACCCTGTAGCATCGGGAGGATTCATTCCTGTTGAAACAAGAGAACGGAAAACAAGACTGGCTGTAGCAGTCGCGTGCTCCAAAAGATTCAAGTCAAGTGGAAATCAGAAAAAAAGAACAGGCAGCACAGATGGTTAAAAGTAAGTTAGTGTTTCTGAAATTAGCTTAAATTGTTTTAATAGCTATTTATATTTTAATAGCATCCTTCAGTGGTTCGTCTTTTGACATTCTATCTATGAAAATAGGTGCCAAATTGAGAAAGTACTTGCATATTTATAGGGATATTAATTTGCGGAACTGGATTCTTAAGGCTGCTATGAATCACCCCAATGCCAATATCTAAAAACACAAACAAAAACTCCCAGTTTTTATTATCTTTGTTTTCTGATTTTATATAAAAAAAAAATCTGTTTAAAGATCTGGCTCTTCACTAAACTCTGTACAGGATGGCTGTATTTCTAGGAGACTGTTCTAACCACTCATTTTCATTTATGTGGTGTATTATGTTACCTGAAAAGCTGTTAAGGTGGTAGAATCCAATGACAGAAAAACCATCCCAGGAACAGAATTCTATTGCGTCAGGATCCGTTGGACATTTTTCTTTCTTTTTCAACTCAGAGTGGGCAGTTTTTAGAGATGTGACCTAGTCTTCCTTCTTTGTTTAAGTATTTTTAAATTCTAGTCATTGTGCAGTGAGAATTTGCAGGTGTTTCTCGGAGAACTTTTTCCCCTCTAGCTGGATGTGGAAAGGACAATGCAATTAATAACAGATGGCACGGGATGACCACGTCCTTGAGAGAACGCCTTATTGGCACCTCCTGCTAATTGTATCACATATAACACAACTAAAAGCATAATAAATCTGAACTGGGGGACATTTTATGCAAGAGCTCTTCTCCTTTTCCAGACGGTAAATTGCTCAGCTCTTGAAATATCTATAACCTTGTGACACCTAACTTGCATTAGCTTAATTGCCTTTTTTTTCCTCTCCCTCCCCCTTCCACCCTCTCTTTCCCTCTCCCCACCTCTTTCTCTCTTTCTTTTGCTTTTTCTCTCATATATATTTTGTTCCTCTTGGGTATAAGGAAACAATTGGGCTTTTGTTTCTCTACCTAGTTTAGTGCTGTGTCTAAAACAGCTATATTTCTTGGCTTGTATGGAATTTGGTCAGAGTTTGATCTCCTAGCTTTAATGAGAAATTATGCTTTCAGAGGGCTTTAAAACACTTTGCTTAACATTAGTTTTGGGAAAGAAAATGTATATCTAACTGCTGATTGAATAAACCTGCAGAAGAGAACTTTGATTAATTGGAAAAACATGTAAGCTTCACACGGACACACAGGCACAAGGCTTTCTTTTTTGCACAATGGCAGTGACTCACAATATCCTGTAGCAGTAAAAAGAATTATTCTCACTCACTCCACGACTTAGTTTGTTATTAACAATCGGTAACGTACCAATTTTTTAGTGTGTCGTATTGTAACCTCCTAGCAGGCATTTTTTTTTCTCTTCCACTAAGAAAACGCTGTAGCAAGTATCGTGAATTTCGTATTTATTTCCTGCACATCTATTTTCAGTTTTGGAGGTTTGCCTATAAGCAATCAAAAAGCAATGAGGGGGTTAAAACAAATACCTCCAAAGTGTGGAATGTATGTTTAAATTGTGTTTTGGTTGGCTGTTTGTGTGTTCTGTGTGTACAGGCATGTGTCCTTTCTTTCACTAGGTGGATGTCTTTTCCTCTGCAGTAATGTATCATCACTGGTTAGAGTAACTTTGATATTTATGTCAGTTGGTTAAACCAACTCTAAAATAATAAGACAAGTTTTAGCAGATGTAAGAGATGACATAAGGAAATGCAGCCATATTTTGGGATCCTTCTGATATTATTACTGCTCCTGGATCCCCTATTGGGTGCTTACACTTTGAAGCAACAACATAAAAGGGTATATCTGGACCCGGGGCACACGAACTTGGATGTGAAGGAAAATGGAACTTTGTCATGATTTTGACCATTTTCATTTGGTCTCTGGTGAGATGTGAGGTATTCTGCTAAGTTATCTGGTAGACATGTAATTCCCAATAGCAGCCTTACAGAGGAGCAAATAAATCAACATTATTCTTATTCCTAACTTAAAGAGAGGTTAATTTAGGTCCTGGTCTGCCGATAACTAATGAATGACCTTGGGTAAGTCTCAACACTTTTCTGAGCATCACTGTCTTTCCTTATACAGTGAGAGATCAGGACTAGAATCGGTAGTATTCAGACAGTGCTTCCTTGAAGATTAGGAGTTCTGCTCACCCCTTCTTGCAGATGGTGGGTTGGGGGTAAAGGGAGAAGGTAGATGGGGGATCCGCTTATGCTCAGAGCAATTTTGGTATTGTTGTCATGTTTGTTTCATGTAACATTTCCTTTGAGCATTTGTGCCTACATGTCACATAGCTTAAATTATCCAAAACAATTAGACTGCATAATTGCTAAGGTTTTCCGTTTAGTGAGAAATCCTAAGATATGTGTATTAGCATGCCTCCTATTTAATACGAACTAATTCAAATGTACTGAGTGAATGAAACCTGGCATTTAGAAACAATTACTCTGCTCTTTCTTGTTCTGCAGTTGATTTGAATAATAGACCATACGGGGATGAAAATCCGTAAACTCCTTTGCATTAAAGGTGCGTGTGTGTGCGCACGCATACATGTGCATGTTTAAGACGTATGTCACCTGTGTGTCAATGTTTTGAAGAAGCAGTCGTTTATATAGCAGGAAGAATTGCTAAAACCCACGTGAATGATGGGTCATGTGCTTTCCTTTGATTTCATGTTTGTCATCTTCATCCCTGGGTATTTATAGTCCACAGTCCTCAGGTCAGTGCAGATGGATAGTTGCTCAGTAGAAACATAAAGATTGTTTTTATCAGACTTAGAAAAAAGAATGAAAGCATAGTATTAATTATAGTGACACTTGGCCTTTGTGTCATCTGTGTCCCTGTTCATATCAGACATTTTCTGGGAGCAGATCCTTATTTCTGGGTCAGTAGTCAAATAAAGATGTTTGCTGTATACAGTGGAAAGAGAGGCTAATGTGATAGGAAATATACTCATTACCATATATCTCTGCACAATAACTCATCCTATTCCTGACTTTCTCACTTGTGGTTGCTGTGAAGACGGGGGCAATTACACAGAGAAAGTATCTGAGAAAGACAAAGCCTGGAATGGATACAATAGCTTGTTTGTGGGTGGGAACCTTGGCCTCGTTCTCTAAGCCTGATCACTTAACAAATTTCTTAAGGCATAGTTGATGCTCAGGAAGTCTTTGATGCATATAAATAAGTGAAATAATAATAATAATAATAATACTTGGGCCAATACAAAAGATAAGGTGATTGCTACATAAAGATAAATTTCTATTAGGAATTGTTTATAACATAATACAGTGAACAAATGTGCATTTGCATATGCTGTTTTATATTATATGTGATTGCAACAACTAAAAATAAAAAAAAGCCTATTCTTAAAAAGAGGGCTGTTTCCTGTACACTAATATCAGTCAAATGTTGTCATTTACTGGGGATAGGGAGGAGACAATGTCAAAGAAAAAAGTCAGGAATTGAATGTACCGTTCTTTGTTTATGATAACCTTTCTCCTCTGCAACTCATTATAGGTTTTGCCACTCATTTTTGAACCTAAATTTATCTCTGGTCCACACAACCAGGTGATATCTCACCTATATTATTGTAAATTATTTACATCACAAATTCTGGGTCATGAAGCAGAGGTGATGGAATATTTTTACATAAAAATGTTGGAATCATGTTTTATTTTCAGCTTCTTAGGCTGATCATTTTATTTGCAGTGTAAGTATGTCCTACATTAGCTTCTGGATTTGGGTACTAGTGCAGTGAATGGGATCAGTGAAGGAAGAAGCACTCTGTGCCTCTCGATTAATGTTATATCTCAAATCCTTGGGTAATTGTTGATCTATTTGGATATAATTACACTTTTCTGTTATTTTATGACTTTGGATATGTCATTTCAAATTGATTCGATCCTTGTTCAGAATAACAGTGATAATACTAGGCATTGATTTATTATTGAGAGTTGGAGGGCATCATAATGTTTGGTAGTAGAAGATTGATAAGCATTAACTATTATAAAGTCAGTAGTGGAAAAATACTGGCTTTGGAATCTATCTGACTTAGATTGAAATTTTGGCTTTTCCAGTTGCTTGTTTGATACTGAAACAGTTTCTCCTACTCGAGGTTGCTTATCTATAAAATAGCATAAAGACCTCACATGGGATCATGTTGAGGATTAGAGATAATAAAAGCAGAATGCCCACTGTAGTATTGCTCTATCCTATTCATTCAAGATTCACTCCTTTTATCAGTGTTCTTTTTTTTTTGATACTAGCAAAAAATGAAAATACTGGTTTAGATCAGTGGTTCTCAGCCAGGGGAAGTTTGGGAGGTTTTTGATCTCGTTTGTTCTCTTTTTCTTTTCTTTTCTTTTTTTTTTAATACACCAGTGCCCTGAGGGATGTTTGTTAATATCTGGAGACATTTTTGGAGGTCACAAGTTGAGTGAGGGTGCTACTGGAATTTAGTATGTGGAGCCTAGAGTGCTACCAAATATCTTGCAATGCATAGGACAGTCTTTCCGAACAATGAAGTATTTGGCCCAGAGTTTCAATAGTGCTTAGATTGAGAAACCCTGATTTCAATTACTCAGAGTCAAGCTGCTGTCTTGAAAGACAAGTTGTAATTTAAATGAACTCCTTCAGATTCCACGAATTTAAGCTAGGAAGTGTCTATACCAAATGGCCTTACTATCCTTTCTGTTATGCTTGCCTGGGTCTTAGGCTAAAGGAAATGACTTCTGCCCTTAATATAACGTAGTAGAAATGCCTCAAAATTTCCAGTCATTTAAGACATAAAGCATCTGAATTATTATTGTCTCCTGATCAAATTGGCCGAGTAGTTAAGAATTGAAACTCTCATTGACCTGAATTAGTCATTCCGTGGTCTGCGTTTTGCACCACCTTTCGACTTAGCTATTTTCAGGAAATGAGAGGGATTATGGAGAATCAATGATGCAGTGGACGGCTAAAAGCATAATTACTTTAGCACAACTTTCTTTACTAACATTAGTTTTAAGAGTATAGTATTTATTGTATAAGCTCATGTATTCTATTCATATTAATTCATATTTGGAATGTGGTCATTAGTATAGATTAATGACTTAGGTTGGAACGTAGATGACACAAAGACCTGGTGCCATCCTAGTTGACAATAGGGTGTTTCCTTTTAAGGCAGATAAAAACTATCTTCATGTTGTCATTGAATACCCATATATTTTGGAAATGTGCTGAAGATTGCAGACTTTAAATAGAACAGAGATAACATGCAAAATCAAAGAAAAGCAGAAGAATATGTGATACTTATCTACCTGTATTCAAAAAAAAACCCCACTGTTTAAAATAGCTGTGTATCAAATTAGCTGTTTAATCCTCATAAAGAGGAAAAAATAACACTTTGCAATTGAAATTTGCCTGTTGTAGGTGTGGCGGGACATGGAGCAAAAAGAGGGGATAAAGTCTTGTTTCCCTGCAAGTTTATACTCCTTTATCTCTTCATCCTTACAAGTGGACTCAGGCAGACGTTTCTTGATTTGTGTCGGTTTTATTATTTCCTAAGTAGGCAGCAGTGTTTATAGGACAAAGAGTAGCACAAAATTTTTTTTTTCAACCAGAATTTTTTCTCCCCCTGAACTTTCAGCACCTTGACTCCGCACGATCTCCCTTCTTCTTTTCCTATATCACTTCGTTATCTTCTGGGCGCTTGTCTGCCATGTGGAGTATAAATAATGAGCCCTAACAAAAGGCACAGTAGTCGCATCAAATAGGTAAACTTGCTGAAGGAGTCAGGAGGGATAAGCAATGTTATATTGACAAGCTGCACTAGAGGGCAAGAGAGAGAAGAATTCTAGTTCCAGCTGCGCTACTACAGAAAATACAGAAGGTAAACTTGTATGTTCACCCTTGGGAGGTTAGAAAATGGAATTCATTTCAAAGTCTCTTTCAGATACCTAGCACTTAAGTGGGAATAAAAATAACTCCATAAAGTAGGTAAAAAAAAAAAATTGTGTCTTATCTATCCCAGAAAAGAATTCATTGGTGTGCAAGAAGAAACCTTAAAAACAAACAAACAACAACAAAAAACAAAAACACACACCAAAAAATCCTGGAGAATAAAAATAAATAAAAAGCAGAATTTCTCTTTGCTGGGACAAAGGCACAAGGAAAATCTTGTCAAGTGTTTTAATAGGGAAAAGAATCTTGCCAAAATTACAAAATTCCTTGATTGACTTTTTCTTTCTTCAGTCTAATAGTCAGCTGGGTATCTCCCCCTTCTCCTAGTGAGATTTTGTTGGGATATCAATGTGGCGACTATGTCTTTGAACAAAGTACTATCATGTGCTGGTGACCATCTCTCTTATTATAACAAATATGAATTAAAATGGATGGCAAGGAGACATCCCAGTGGAAAATGTAACACTGGGTTATTTACCTGTTATCCATCTACTGGACCAGCAGGGAAGGGGGGTGAACTATCCCCTGCTAGGTTGGCTTGTTTGAAACTGTGCTTCTCCCTCATGTGGCTGGACATCCACAGAAAGACTTCTTCCTTAAAATGACACGAGCTAACAAATCTCTGCTCTTTCCTGTGTTTCTGTTCAACAAGGGCTGGCTTCAAAGTACTCTTGTGTTTGTGCCCTGAGTTGGGAACTGAGTGTTCCTTTGAACACTCTCTAATGGGTTAAAGAAATTGAAGTGCATTATAAATGATAAAATCCAAACATACTAGAGACACTGAATTGACTTGAGGAAGCAAAACTTACTGAAATTACAAACGATTAATTTCAACGAAAAATGTGTACAAATAAAGAATATTATGTTGAAATTTAGGGCATGTCAAGAGTTTATCAAAGGATGTTTATCAAAGAATTTGAAGTGATTTAGGAATAATCCCTTAGGAATATCATCATTATCATTCGTTAGGAATGCTCCAAAGGAAATGGTTTTTTTACGGTAGCATGTGACTGGGAGAAATAATTAGAATAAAGGGGATGGTGAGATAGATGATAGAAAATTCTAGAATTGGAAATTTAGAGGATACACATTAGCTTTCTAAAATCTACCCTTAATATATCAGTGTACTTGTGTGTGGAAAAAACTGATTTGAATAGCTATTTGGTATGTTTTTTAATTTTTTGAGCATTTCGTCTTCCATTTGGTATATATGAGCAAGCTATAGTCACTCCTATTGCATACAATAGGCAAAAAATTAAGAGATTTCAAATTATAGTATTTAACTTGAGAAAAAAAAAGTGGAGACATAGCACTGTTGGGAGCATTGCTAACCTAGGCTTGGTGGTTGTACAAAACAGAGCTGACTTTTTACAATGACCAAAACACCGTAACAGAGGAGAGCCATTGCCTGAGGAAGTGGAAAATCCAAGTTGTCTCTCTTTATTTGAAAGGAGCCCCCTTTCTCATGGGTAAATGTCATTCTGCAGTAAGTAATGAAAACTCGAGAGAACGCTGAGGGGCACCTGGTGCTTTTAGTAAATGATGCAAGCCCCATTGACTTACTGCTCCCTTTGGTATCAGAGCTCCTTCCATGCTTCCAGAAGAAGCAAGATCAAGAGGCTGAGAACATGCAGCTTCATATTAGGGCCTTAGCAAAGGGAATTTGAAAACATCAGGATGCCTCGAATGTTTATGCTTCCCCAAAATGGGGTCACTTGGCTAACTCCGTCTGAGAAAGGGCCTGTCATGCCTTTCAAGGCAGGGAGACAGATGACCAAGCTAAAGATACTAAGTTGGTTGATGGAAACATTCAGTAGATGAAATATTTTGCATTAAATTGGGCAACTTTTAGCCCTTGAAAGTATTGTCAGTATTACCTGCTTCCAAACAAACATTACATATATACACATTTTTACATAATTTTTTCTCACTCTTTCAAAACAAGCTCTATTGAGTTAACTTTTGATGGCTTCAATCAAATATCTTCTTTTAAAATTTTCATTTATTTGTTTTGAGAGAGAGAGAGAGCACACCAGGAGAGGAAAGGGGCCGAGGGAGAGAGAGAGAAAGAGGGAGAGAGAGAGAATCTTTTTTTTTTTTTTTTAATTTTTTTTTTTCAACGTTTATTTATTTTTGGGACAGAGAGAGACAGAGCATGAACGGGGGAGGGGCAGAGAGAGAGGGAGACACAGAATCGGAAACAGGCTCCAGGCTCTGAGCCATCAGCCCAGAGCCTGACGCGGGGCTCGAACCCACGGACCGCGAGATCGTGACCTGGCTGAAGTCGGACGCTTAACTGACTGCGCCACCCAGGTGCCCCGAGAGAGAGAATCTTAAATGGGTTCCACATCCAGTGCAGAGCCCGAAGCAGGGCTTGATCCCACGAATTGTGAGATCATGACCTGAGCCGAAATCAAGAGTCAGACGCTGAACTTACTAAGCCACCCAGGTGCCCCTCAATCAATTATCTTCTACCTTCGCATTTGGCAAAGCAAAAGAAACATCATTGTAAACACTTCTTAATGTAGAATATCAAGTTGAAAAGACAAAACTCTGTATCTTAAGGAAAGCTGTCTAATCAACTAACCAAGGCACTGACTTTCCATAAAGAAACATAAGAGTCATCTTGTTCTTCACAACATGGTGGGATATTTATATTTACTTCATCAACAGAAGATTCCTCACAAATACAAGTACTCAGAGCAAGCGTGCCGTGTGGAGTATTCAGGAAGGAGCCATTTCTCTTGCTATTGATATGATCTTAGGATTTGCGAGGTACAATGTTTGCCTCTATAAATTGGTTACTACCCGGGCAATACAAGTGCAACTTTCATACTAAAAGAGCATTTTTAAATGTAAAAACTTAAGGAATAGAGTAAAAAATAAAAATTAAAAAAATCACTTCTATAAGACAACCATAGTATTTACCATATTACATAAAACTTATTTAGGAGGTTGTTCTTACCCTTGAAAGAGAGATATAAAAGTGAAGAGAGATGAAAGGGAAAAAAAACCACGTCCCAAACTGTATGTTTACAACATAGAAAGACTGTATGCAGCCCTGTTAATGAGCAGGACATGTGCCAGCTGTGCCTGCAGATGGCACTGATATGTAACTGGACTATTGGCCAGTAGGCTCACTGGGGAGTCCTAGACCCTGTCTTACTCTTATTCAGTCTGTAAAATGATATAGCTGGACTCCCTCAGGCCTGAAGACAGAGTTAGAGTCCACACACACAAGGAATATCAAACCAGGAGTCAATCATATTTCTAGCCAAAAAGGTCAAGTATTGAACTTAACCAGCTGGGTGAAAACAAGCCACTTGTCAACTTTGTCTTAGGGGCAGGGAGCCCGATTCTTATTATCTCAGATGGCAGCAGTGTCTTGGCTTTGGGATGCGGGAATGACAGAATGGAAACACCACGTTTAGTATTTTAGAACTAAATACCAAAGTGTTTTAAGTAGTAACATGGATTTGGGGGATATGTGAAAAATCAATGAAACATAAAAATTGTTATTTTCATTGAAGTATTGAGAGGTATATTTCATATTTTCTTTCTTTTTTGGGGTATAGTAATTAAGTGGCTCCCATCTACAAAGCAATGTCTTCTCATCAGCAATTCGTAGCTGAGAAAGCCGACGGCTGGAAAGCCTTAGTGCGGCTCTCGTAGGTAGCGGGTGGTAGAACCAGAAATTAGACCAGCGCTCTCTACAGCTAAAATCTGTGTTCTTACCACCAAATCACTATGAACTTCAGTGTCTTCTAAGCCAACTGCTTTGTTGTTTTGCCCTTAATTGTTTAATATGTTTTGATGTTTAATTTTTTTTAACTAATGTTAATAGGGTAAATGTTAATTATGTAGCACCTGATCATTTTTTACTTTGATCAGCAGAATAACAGACTTTAGTCCCCTTAATTCTCTTTGATACTATTGGTTTTAAGAATGAGGGAAAATAATTTTTTTCTCCTCTGAAAAATCAAATACAGTGTTTCCCTTGCAATAAATATTATGGCACAAATGTAATAGTTTCAAAGGTAATTGAGTTTTTCTCCTTCAAGATTAGACTTGTAGGATTAATGTTATATTCAAGACATAAATATAATCACATAGCTTATAAACAGTCTAATAATTAAAAAAGAGTGGGTCATTGCTTTTATTAAAAAAATGAGAATGGCTTTTTAAAAATGTCCAACACTAAGCAAGAGACTAACTTGCTTTTGGGTAGTGTGAAATGTAGGAAGTATTATAAAATACATGTTTTTAGAATTTTTGCTATCCTATCCCTTTTTTCTTTAATTTATTTATTGATACGATAGAAATACCAGAAGATTCAGAGAAAGAGGGAGAACATTTTTGAGCATCTGTTAGGTACCAATAACTGTGCTGGTGTGCTTTTCCTTCTTGGTCTGGTTTAAGCACAGGTAAACTTAGTATTGTGGTCTCCTTAGTTATAAGGAAAATGGAACTCAAGAAGGTCCACTAATTTAGGAACTGGCATGACAGATATTTAAGGCTACATCTCTCTGGACATAGAGAGATGGCATTTTCCCTATGCTTTATGGTGGAATTACAAATGCACCACTGACTTCATCAGCTTTCCTTTTCAGTGCTCACAAAATAGATGTTGGAATAAAATTAAGGAAATCCAGGGAAATAGCAATTTAAATTTTAGGTTGTCTCAATACTTGAAATCAGTTGCTAACATAGTATACATAGTTTGAATACTTGTGCATTGAACTCAATTCTTTTTTTTTTTTTTTCTACATTGACTTCACTTTGTTAGCAGTTGGGTATAATTCTTTATTTTTGTTTATCTTCAGTACACAGAAGATCTTAATTATTTAAGATTTACATTTACCATTTAGTTTTTCAAGTGAGGTCTGTAAAAAAAAACAACTTATTTTTAAGTATGCTTACATTTTAAAGGAATATTTCTGTAAATTCTTTTTGGAAGCCAGGGATCTTTAAACCCCGACCTCCCCCCCTATTTTAGGTGTAATTAAATTAAACTTTCTTTTGGGGCAGCTATCTGCTTCCAAGGAAGGTAATTTTGTTAAAACTTTAAAAACCCTAGGTAAGCCATAGGAGGCTTGATCTCATTCTAGGGTTAGAGAGCCACTTTCAGAATGATATGCTATGATAAAGAGATGAAGGCAAAAAATAAAAACACAGTGTCAGACCATCATGATGTATAATTAGTATGGTAGAGACTATATTTTTCAAAACGTTCAAAAGCATGTTTCATTGAATTTAATCTTGTCAGTTTCCCTGCCATCCCTAAATTATAAATGTGTGCACAAATACACACATGTTAGCTCTTTGCTTAAAACTCTCTTAAGCATTGACATTAGCCTGTTAAATGCCATGGCAAGCCTAACAGAAAGCCCAGTTACTTAACTAAAGTTCTCTCCATAGTCATTTGGTCAGAAAACTTACCTTTATACAGGATCACTCAAAACAGTGAGAACACTTTTTTAAGGACATACCCAAAGCCCCAGTACATTTTTTTTTAAGTTTATTTATTTATTTTGAGAGAGATAGAGCACGAGAGGGGAAGGGGCAGAGAGAGAGAGAAAGAGAGAGACAATCCCAAGCAGGTTCCATGCTGCCATCCCAGAACCAACATGAGGCTCGAACTCCGAACTCTGAGATCATGACCTGAGCTGAAATCAAGGGTCGGACGCCTAACCGACTGAGGCACCCAGGAGCCCTTAAAGCCATAATATAAAGGGATTTACTGTACCAATTTGAAAGGATAATGAGGAAAATGATTAGAGGAACTTGAAATCATCCAGGTGAGAGACGATGAGGACCTGAAATAAGGCCACAGAATAGGATAGATTCAACAGATACCCAGAGTAGTATGCGGAATTCATCTGCTTAAGCGACCATTACATGCAGAGGAAAGAGTACCATATACCAGATCTGGCTGAAGTGACTGGTTACACAGTGGTATGATTTGACAAAAGAAAGTCAGGGAGAGGAATTGTTAGCATAAAGGTAAGGAATTCACTTTTGCACAGTTGGCTGGGAAATACTTGGAATTCATCCAACTTGATTTTTCCAGTGGAAGGTAGAAGTAAGTCTGGAGCATACCAAAAAAAAAAAAAAAAAAGCCTCAGAAAAGATAGAGATGTTGGAGTCACCATGCTGTATACAGCTCCTGGGAGAGGGATGGGACTAGAGATGACTTCATCTTTGACGGGTAGGCATCCAATTACTTCATTAAATGCAGCAGTGGAACAAGGTGCTGACAATGCAAACTGTATTTTGCTCCCAGAAGTCCTGTTTTTGAAATCGACAAGTAAATTTAAAAAATACCTGCATATTAAATATTTTAGATAGAGCATATGGTGAGGGATCCACGAGGCTGAAATTGCAGTTGTCCCACAAAGAAATGGGCAGAATTGGAGAAAGTTAGTGTCTGGAGATGTTTAAACTTCTCTGTGGACTCATGCCAACGAATACTGCATTAAGGTTATAAATACATTAATCAAGAAAAGAGGTGTTGAATAATGATTCATCCAGAACTTAAAAATCCTGTGATCTATTTGAAGCAGGCTGACAACATTATAGGAAACAGTGCATTTCCTGTTAAGCATTTGCTTGTTTCATTTACTGTAATTCCCTATTCCTGCTAACCTATTCACTTTTGTCTGAAACTTCTGTATTTATATTCAATTCAATAATCAGTGACACTTACTATAAATGGTGTGTTTGAGAAAGGTTTGTGTGCTTTTGGGTTAAGTGAAACTTGAGTCCATATCCCTTCCCATTTCAAGAGGATAATAAGAGTACTGACTATTGTGTACTAAGTGCCTACCTAGTGCCATGCTTTAGTAGGAGCTTTGCACATATTAACTAATCTTCAAATCAACTCTGTGAGCTTTGTTATTGTCCTTTAAAGCCCTAGAAACTGAAGCTCTGCACATTAATATTCAAAAGTACAAAATCAGAAGGAAACAGAAGTCAATGTTGATTATTGGTTTGAATGATTCCATGGTCTGTCTGTAGTCTTCCCATTGGTTTGTGCTTCCTACACATGGAATATTAAAAAAAAGAAAAAGGTGGGGGGAGAAACGGTCCCGTTCTACATCAATTAATTACATACCATAGAGTGACATTTATATGCGAATCTTCACTGTATTTTCCTATTTTTTTGTAATAGCAGTTAACAGAAACTAATACACACAAGCAAGATTTTCAATTTTTGAGCTTTGCTTTGTTCTAGAACAGGGCAATGGTAGGGGATGATTTTAAATACTGTAGAAAGTAAAGATTGAAAAAAAAAGGAAGGATTGAATTGATAAATATATATAAGAAATACCAGATAACTTTTCCAACTTAAGAATTGATTTTATCTCTATATAAAAAACAAAACAAAACACTATTGGTGCTGCCTTTTCCAGAAATCTCCTTCTTAAGCTTTTTTCTTTTTAAGAAGGACATTAGAAAATATATTTAATATTCCACAAAAACTGCTCTGCTTTGCCTTTTAGAAGGAATCAGAGGAGGAATGGTATCAGTCAGCAGACCATTTATTCAAAATCTACTAAACAAATTAACTCACCATTGATTAGTTTCTCATGCAGCATGATGAGTTGGTGGATGAACCAGGCTTCTGACATCAGAGAAATGCACAACTCTTCTTTGCTCATGAAAAGTTCTCGATTAGAATTTGTTTAATTTACTATACCCAATGAAATTCATTATGCCTTCCGTATCAGGTGTGAGTGGGATTAAACTTTTAAAATTTATATTTTAAATTACTGAATATTCTCTTAGAGCCCTGATACTAATAAAAATTTACCTCAAAGTTTGCTGTTGTCAGTATCTTAGTCACTAACATGGATCTGTTTTTGTTCATATACATGTTTAAAATGAATTCTCACAGATAAGTAAGGTAAAATTGAAGATGAGGTCAGCCAAAGGAGAGAAGATGTGTGAAAATATTTATATAGAGTGGTCTTAAACGGTACCAACATGAATTAAGAAATGTGTTATGTAAAGGCAACTTTCCTTATCTCTAGGTGGAACGTCTATAGTCATGCTAAATGCTTTTTGATAAGTTTTGACATTTTAAAATGAAAGCTGTTTTAACAAAACCACACTTAAGAAAAACGCTTAATCATTTTAAATGCTGCCTAATTGGTGAATAGATATTCTGTTTGTCTTACAGGATTTTGTCAGTTGACATTTTTGGTATATTATGAAAAAAATACTAAGCATAATAATTAAATGCTTGTATACTGGAGTAGAAGAAAGAGAATATTGAAACAAATAGCATGCAAATATTTTCTTCAGTCAAGTAAAACTGTCAAGTACTTCTATTATCAAATTTGTTTGTCTTCATTGTATTAGATCAAAACCAAAGAGATCACTACTTGGAGTCTTCTTCAAGAACAAATCAGAACTACAACTATCTGTAAAGTGAATCTTTTCAAGAATATTTTACTGATCAAGGACTTCTTTTAAGTCAAACTGATCTTAAAGAGAAATAACCATGCTTAGCACTTTTATAATGCTTTTGCCTCCAAATAACTCAACTGATTAATTCTAATTAATCTTTACAACACCCCTGTGAGGTGACAAATTGGCTAGAACAGTTCCGCCATTCTGATATAATTAATTATAATCATGTATATATATATTAAAAACACAGTTGTATTTTACTTCTTAAATTTGTAGCTTCTAATGTAAATCACATCATACTCATTTGATGAAAAAATGATGTCGTAAAATGAGAACAGATTTAAAATCAGGTCTGTTGATGCTTTAAGAGGAAATCAGAGTTGGGCTTTGGTTTTCCCATTTGTGCATGGAGCATGTTTGAAATAGCAGAGTATGCGGCAGCTAGGTGGCTCAGCCAGTTAGGCAACTGACTTCATCTCTGATCATGATCTTGTGGTTTGTGAATTCAAACCCCACATTGGGCTCTGTATGGACAGTGCAGAGCCTGCTTGGGATATTTCCATTCTCTCTCTCTCTCTCTCTCTCTCTCTCTCTCCCTCTCTCCTGCTTGCATGCTCTCTCTCTCAAAATAAATAAAAAAAAAATATCCTTGTAAAATAAGAAATTAAAAAAGAAAGAAAAAAACCCAGCAGAATATGATCAAGTATGGGTATTTCCTGGCCTAGGACCTGAGGGACCCTAGATTCTAACCTTAGTTTTCTCATTAACTTACATGTCTGACCTTGAAACTTACTTTTCTTAGCTATCAGGTAGTGATAATGTTACCTACCTGGCTATATCAGAGATGTTTGACGGCTAAGTGGGACAATCTATGGGAAATCACTTTATTATTTTAAAACATTTTTAAAATAGAAGTTATATAGTTGTGAAGGAAAAAACTATTACAAAAATGTGTTCCTAAGGACAGAGATAAAGAGTTTATGGGGGCTTGCCTTTTATTTCATTAATTCATCATTTAAAAACATATTTATTGAGCTAGTCAATGACTAGAGAGCTCACACATGGTGAAGGGCATGTATACAGTGGGGAGGGTATATCTGGTAAATCTGTATAATATAAAGATATTAATTATGACTCTCTTGACCTGGCATATCCTAACATTAAGTTTCTTCATTAGTACCTTGAAAGGAAGCTTGGGACTGAAAGTCCTTCAAATGGGTGATGTAACTTATAAGCAGTGGGTCTCATCCTCTTCATCAATTATAACATCTAAAAGAAATGATCAAAAGAGAGGGTGATGCTGACTGTAGTCATGCAGTGACCTATGTGATAATCGCTTCAGGACCTTTGTCCACTGTCCCGAGCCCCATACCTCTCCACCTGAAATATACAACCTGAAAAACACCACCTTGAGTCACAAACCTTTTGTCTTCCTTAGAGGGGAATAGCTCCCATCTTGGGCGCTGCCCTCATTTATTTTTCCTGGTTTCTCTTACATTGTCTGTTGCTCTTTGTGAGGCTCCTTTGCTGGTTTCTGTATATCAGACCTCCAGAGATCACAGTACTTGGACCTTTTTTCATTTTGCATTGACTACCTAGGTGGTCTCATTTATTGCAGTGGCTATAATGCCATGAACTTTCAAATACAGCTGTCGATTTTGGATTTCTTGCCTATGCTTTTACCCTGACATAGGGAATCATATTTCCAATACCTACTCACCATCCAAACTTGAATATACTTAGTACGTATCAAACTTAAGAAGTCCAAAACCATATTCCTGACTCTTGCATTTGGTTTGTTCCATCCATCTTTTTGGTCTGTAAATGGCAATTCCATTCTTCAAATTATTGAAACAAAAGCCTCAAGATCACCCTCTATTTCTTTGTCTCCTATACTTCACAAATCCTGTTGGCTGTACCTTCAAAATACCTCCACAGTTCAGTCCCTTCTCGTCACATCCACTAGAACGTCCTGACTCAAGCTACTGTTGTCTCATCCTATCCCAACAGTTCCTAATGGTTCTCCTTGTTTCCACCCTTGCTACCTTATGGTATATTTGTAGTCATCACACAGAATTATGGTTCTCACCCTTCGCCACAAAACAGAATTACCTGAAAGTCTTATTAAAATATAGATTGCTGGGCTCCATTCCCAGAGCTTGTGATTCAGTTAGTGAATTTGCACTTCTACCAAGTTTCTGGGTGATTGAATGCTAATGGTCTAGGGACCATCCCTTGAGAACCTGTAGAACTTTCCCTCTCCAGGTATGGCCCACTGACCAACAATATCACTATGACTGGGGAGCCTGTCAGAAATAGAGAATTTTGGACTTGACTCACACCCAGTGAATCAAAATCTGCATATTTATAGGATTCCAAGGTGATTGTTCTATACATGCCACAGAAACACTGATGAAGAGTATTCCTTTTACATTTCAATCACATAATATTATTCCTTTACTCAAAATGGAGTTCCATCTCAGTATGGATAAAACCCTAAATTTTTACCAGGTTTAGAAAGTTCTGTGTGATCTGGCCTCCTGTTAAACCCTCTGACTTTGTTTCCTCCCACACATCTGCTGATTTACTGCCCTCCTGCTGCATTGATCTCCTTTCTTGAACCCACTATGCTCTGAACCCACTATGATTTTGCTTTTTCACAGCCTGGAGTGCATTTTTCCCCAGTAACAATGTGGCTTATGTGCTCACTTCCTTTGGCACTCTGCCAAAAGTCAACTGTATCAGTGACAATAGCTAATCACAGTTTCCCTTCCTTAACCTGACACTTCATTTTTTCTTTCTTTCTTTTTTAAATATAATTTATTGTCAAGATAGCTAACATAGAGTGTATCCAGTGTGCTCTTGGCTTTGGGAGTAGATTCCCATGATTCATTGCTTACGTAACGGCACTCAGGGCTCATCCCAACAAGTGCCCTTCTCAGTGCCTTCATTTATTTCTTAACCTGCTTTAGTTTTCTATGTAGGACTTACTAAGATCTGGCATACTACATGTTGACTTAGTAGCTAATTTCTAGAGCATAAGCTTATTTACTAGAGGTATTTTGACTCTTTAGTTCACTTTTGTATGTCCAATGCCTTGAAGAGTGCCAGGCACATGGTAGGGATGAAAAATTTGAGTGAATTAAAAAAAAAAAATCTTTTCCCAGGACTGAATTTTGAATCAGAAAGTACCAGAGTCTGCCAGTACAGGGTGCCGAAGGGAGGGGAGAAGCAGAGTTCCGGATTAAGATTCAACAAAAAAGGTCGACTAGAAGACAGACTTTCTTCAATAATTTTTCTTAGGTTTTTAATGAGGAGACTGATTTATAATTTACCTATGGTCGTTGTGTATTAGACATATTTTCTCCAGTTTTATACTTTATCATAGGATGATAGACCAAAATGATGTGAAGTTTACTAACGCATTTACTGTCGGCTTACTTTACACCATTGGACCCAGCTATGACTACTTTTGACTAAAGAATTTTAAATTACTGGTGATAATGTACAGGAGTGTGTACAGTGGGAAGGAGGTAGCCAGTGAGAAGATGTAGGTTTAGGTGTTAGGATTGTTTTTATTTGATGCCTTTGTTAATGATCTGGAAGGAAGAATGAGAAGTTCATTAATTAAATTCATGGGTTTACTAAATTGGGAGGTGCCAGTGACACCAGGGAAGAGAAGAAGAAAAGGTGGAAGGTTTTAGAGGAGTCAGAGTGGAGAGATGTGAGTTGGAATTCCGTCTGTAAGGAAGGTCCAGATTTAAAATGTGGGACATATTTAAACAGTCCTTTGTGATAATATTCCTTTGGTAGTGGTGGTAGCATCGATAATGTTGGGGGAAATAATTTGTTATGGCTGAATTCTGACTGTCTTGTATCAAGAGTGGCTCAGACACCGTCATTTCTGTGCAGTAAGCCATCACAGAAATCCTATGTGTAGCAAAAGACAACTCTTAATCTTCAACTATAATTAGATTTTATTTAAATACGTCTAGGGGTATTAGGTGCACGTGGCCCATATGGGGAAGCATGCCATATTCTGAGAAAGAATTCTTCCTAAGGGAAGGGACTAAGGGCTCTTTACATAATGGGTCAGAGCTGGAGGAACAGGTGATTTATGAGCTCAAGTCTTCATTCAAATTGTAATGTGGCCCAGCGTCCATGGTCTCACTTCTGAACCCCAGAGCCAGTAAAGCTGTTAGGTAGAATCATTCTTAACTTGTCATAAATGGCCAGATATTGGTAGTTTCCTGTATTTTCACTAATGGGCTCTTTGGTATAGGAAGCTTAAAGTTCCGAGGAACCAGTGCACCTGCACTGAGAGGAGACTTCACCCAGTTGAGTGTAGCTGGTGTTAGGGAACCACTGATGGCCAGCAGATGCTGTACTTTTTTCTGCTGAGTGGTAGCAGTGGAAATGGAACTTCCAGTAAGAATTAGCAGCTGGAGGAAGAGAGGAGGCAAATGAATTTCAAGAGGTGCTCCAGAAGACTAATCCACAGATGAGAAAGACTTGGGAATTCTCACAGAGGAGGTATTTGGGGTCATAAATTCTGCTTTACAATTCTAACTTTTGTATTTTGCCTCAGGCTGTTGTGACACAGAAAATGTAGCTACACGCAGTATAGTAGGTACAAAAAGCAGAGCAGAATTAGGATCTGAAGCACTTGAGGAAACCTATGATACGTTCAAGACCAATTGCTCTGCTCCTCCCGTCTGCCCTCCTGAAGAATGTATCTATGGCAGCAGATGATATTCTCAGACTTTAAGTGCAGCCACTTTGGAGGGGTCCTAATGAGGTAGAACTATGGTTTTGTTGGTGTTATTACCGTGTGTGTGTGTGTGTGTGTGTGTGTGTGTGTGTGTGTGTGTGTGTGTGAGAGAGCATTGAAGAAAACACACTGCGTTCCCTCAAATTGGAGTGCTCAGAATACCAGGTGTTCTCTCTCTGAGGAGCCAGGAAAACTTCCAGACTCTTAGCATTCTGCAGCCTTGGGTGGCATAAAGCAAAAGAAAACGCATGCATACCATACTTTCATGTAGAGCGTCCCTGTTTTGAACTATGTGTGAGGGATCTTCGTCAACAGCTCCAGCCCTCTGATTCTTAGCTGCCTTAGGTATAAAATAACCACATGGCACCAGATGTTCTTGATTGCTTTTTTCCTAATGTAATATTCTATCATACCACTATGTTGATACTTTTAGTGGGATGTTAGGCGCTCTCTATACATTTCACTTCACGAGAGAGCAATTTTGTAGCCGGAATAATCTTTAAAAATCAACCAATACAAATGAACAATAACAACAATAAAAAGTAGCTATCATTTAATGATAGTGAATGGTCATTGTGCACCAGACATGGTGCTAAGGAATTTTCATGAATTATCTAGTTTAAATCTTAAATAAGGTTAGGGTTCATTTAGTGCCCATGGTAAAGCGTAGAACAAGGCTGGGAGGGCTAGGATGAGACACTTTTTGAACTTTTCATCAACCCCCTCCCCCCACCACCACCCAATTATGCACAGTAGCTCTTTCTGGTATAGACAAATGTTTTCCTACCTTTTTTTTTTTTTTTGAACTAATAGAAGATGCAATGAAAAAAATACTGTAAGTAGAGTGCACAAATAGAGCCAGTGTGATTCTTGGTCGTTTTCTACACTGCTGACAGAGAAATAGAGTATAGATGAACTTTATGAAGATATCTTAGTGCCACTCTATCTAGAGACGTTTCTCAAAAGGCCGATTCACTCCAGTGCTACCTCGCTGGCTTTGCATCATGTTTAAATTATGATGAACTCTTAAGCATGCTGGATGAAAGCATTTTTCCATTCTTTCAAAACTTCAAACCATAGTGTAGGAACTATTGATTTTTCCCCAAGTGTCCTCTCTGTAGTATTTCAGAAACTTTATCCAGACAAAGTAATTGGTAGTTCTAGGCTCCTTATTCTCACAGCTGCCAGGTCCCCTAATTTGGAGTAGAGAGTCAACCATCCTTAATAGATGATTTATAGCAGGGCAAAAAAGAGCTATTGGACACCTGGAGAGCAGAGTAAATGCACCGTATTGAGCAGCTGAGGATGTTTCTTGACAGATTTTGTTTTAGGTAAAAATGTGAGACATTTTTTTCTATAGATTTCTTAAAACATATATTGTAAGAGAAAGAAAATCCATATGGTATTGATTTATTTAAATGTTTTAAAAATTAGATATTGGGAGAGACTCTTATATTTGTATTTTTCTTGGAGACAGAACATTTTATTTCTCCAAGAATAAAGAGAAAGAAAAAAGACCTGAAAATTCATGTTTAGTTCCAAATTTAAAGTCAGATTTGACATGGTTTTTAAAACATGACCAAACAAAAATAAGTCTGTGGTTTCAAAGAATGAAGTCGGCTTCAGGGGGAAGCAGGCAAGCTGTTTCTCTGGAAGACTCCTTATTCCCTTAGTCAAAACAGAGCAGCAAACAAATAAACAGAGCCCTCAAGTAGTAGCACCAAATGGTAGTTTGGGACATAATTCTACAGAATTTATAGCTTTAACCACACAGGACTGGGTATCAATTCAGGGTTTCTCTTTCCTTTATGCTACGAAACAAAAGAACCCTGTTAAAAGAGGTAATGAATTGTGTAGGCTGTAATTGCTAGTCTGTCGGTAACTGTTACTGGTTTACAGCGCTTGAGAGTGAGCTGGAAGTAGGCTGTACTGTGTAGTCTGCTAATCCATACTTGTTCGTAAACGGAGGGGAGAAGGAGAAATAACCATCTTCCAGAGCTGTTTTTAAAGAGCACCTTTACTCTGACGACGTGGACTAACATGTTACCTAGTTTTACTCAGCTTGAAGTGATTTTTATAATGACACACAGAAAATTCCCAAATACTAAGTCTCACAATATGAGGCCCAGGTTGATGTTACGTGAAGAACATAAAGGAACTTTTTCTTCTTTGTCTCTCCCTCCCTTTCTTCTTTTTTCTCTCCTCTTTCCCTCTCCCCTTCCTTCCCTCCCTCCTTCCTTCCTTCCTTTTCCTGCCTGCATTCCTTCCTTCATTCCTTCGTCCTTCTTTTTCCTCCTATGTATCTATACACACATCTACCTTGTTGAATATCTTTTTATATATTTAAAGATTTATATATATATTTATATAAAATATATTTATATAAATTTAAATAAATTTATATATTTATATAAAATATATAATATATAAAATATATAAAATATATAATATCTTTTTATATATTTAAAGATTTATATATATATTTATATAAAATATATTTGTATAAATTTAAATAAATTTATATAAATTTATATAAATTTAAATAAATTTATATATTTATATATTTATATAAAATATATTTATATATTTTAAAGATTATATATTTAAAGATTTGTTACATCTCAGATGTGGCCCTGAGAACGTAGAAAATGCTGATTTCCTTAGCCTGTTCCCCGTATTTTTATTTCAGGCTGCGCTATATATTTTAATTTGCTTGAGCCAGCACAGAATTAAAATACTGGTTGGGGTGGGGCTCCTGACTGGCTCAGTCTGTAGAGCAGGCGACTCCTGGTCTTAAGGTTATAAATTTGAGCCCCATGTTGATGTAGAGATTATTACAAAAATAATTTAAAAAAATTATTTAAAAATATATTTAAAAATATATTGGTTAGGGTGAATAGAATGACATCAACAAAAGCCTGATAGATTAGAAATCAGTTATTTTTAATTAGTAGTGCTCCCTTAGAAATCAGTTATTTTTAATTAGTAGTGCTCCCATTTCTTACATATTGCAAATAATTTATATCTTTTTTTTAATGTTTATTTTTGACAGAGACAGAGCACGAGTGGTGTAGAGGCAGAGAGAGAGAGAGAGAGAGAGAGAGAGAGAGAGAGAGAGAAATCTGAAGTAGGCTTCAGGCTCTGAGCTGTCACACAGAGCCTGACATGGGGCTCAAACTCACGAACCGTGAGATCATGACCTGAGCTGAAGTTGGGCGCTTAACCGACTGAGCCACCCAGGGGCCCCATAAATAATTGATATCTTTATTTGAGCGATTTGCTTTTCTACTTTTTCCAAATAATTGAATGATTAGAAATCACCCTCCCTTGTCACTTTTACCATAAAATCTTTGAGAGTGGTTCAAATGACTATGCTAAAAATAAATACTCAAGGAAGGAGTCAAATTCTTTGGAAAGAGTATTAGGTGTCCTTAGCATTTCAAGTACTAATTGTTGACTGACTAACAAGACAAAGAAGAACACCTTTAGAAAGGATTTTTATAACTATTACTGGGCTTTCACTTCTTTTATATTGGTTTCTCAACACACATATTGTAGACATCAACAACAGAATTAAAGCAGCAAGTGGAAGTGGGATATTAACATTTACTGAGCATGGATGCTTTACATACACTAATTTTAGTGAACACCTTAGGGATTGATATCCCTATGCTACATGTAAAGAAGACTTTTACGGATGAAGAATCTTACCTCTTATTAAAAATGATTAAGTCTTAAATATGAACCTCGATCTCCTTTGCCCCAAAAAGTTACTTTTTCCTAACATTACTTTGGTAAAGAAAAGGAAGATGACAACAGGAACACAAAAGTAGTGGTTTATGTGTATACAGAGACATTTTATTTTTCAGTGAATAACCTAGGCTCCTCAGGAGAAAGAATAATTTGGTTATATTTATAATTTTCCTCTGCATATATGATGACATACCCAGTGAAAACTAGAAGATGTATGCATCCATATGCAAAGTAATAATCTTCTATCGAGTGTTACACCTTGTATGTTCTCAAATTTATCTTTCCATTTTCCACTTGAAATGTACTTCTCTCCTAAATAAAATTCTTTCAGAATTAAAAATCTCTGATTTTCATATACCAAACAATAGGCACATAAATGTTATCTTTTCATTTAGTATGGTGAGCCCAAATATAGTATATTAAGAGAAAACATAAGCAACTTATGAAAACATATGTACCTAAGGACATTTACAGATAGAATAAAGTAAATGAATATATCATAAAATTTCATTGTTTGGCTTTAACTTTTATCTATCCTGGCACAGGTAGGGGAAAAATGAAAAAAAAAATAATAACAGGTCATAAGGCAAGTATGAAAAGTAGTTTTAATACCTGAGTTTCAAATCCAGATTTATCTACAAAATTAATCTGAGTTTCCTAGGCTAAAATATCAGTTTGTGGCTAATTTTTCAGATTGAGTTGTTTGTTTTCTTACTGAGTTTTGCAAGTCTTTAGATACTCTGGATATAAGCCTTTTATCAGATGTATGATGCAAGTATTTTTACTGTGTCTTGTCTTTTCCTTCTTTTAATAATGTCCTTGAAGGGCAGATATGATTACATTTTCTGAGGTCTTTAACATTTTTCGATGGAGCATGGGTCAGGAGTCCTATTTAAGAATTCTTTGACGTAGATCACAAAGATTTTCTCCTATGTCTTCTTTAAAATTTTTTTTTAAGTTTTGATTTTAAATTTTGAACTATGATCTATTTTGAGTTTTTTTTTGTTTTTGTGTTTTTTGTTTTTTGTTATTGTATTTTGTGAGTTATAGATCAAAGCTATTATTTTCCCAAGTAGGTAGCCAACTGTTCCAGTGGCATTTGTTGAAAAGATAAACATTTCAAACACTTGCACTTTACAATTGGGTAAAAATCAATTGACCATATACATGTGAGTCTATTTCTAGATTCTATTATGTTCCATTGATCTGTTTGTCTGTCTTGATGCCAACCATGTTATATTGACCTTTGTAGCTTTAAAATAAATCTTGAAATTGGTCAGGTTAAGTCTTCCAACTTAGTTCTGTTTTCAAAGTTGTTTCAGCTATTCTAGATCCTTTGATTTTCATATAAATTTTATAATAACCCTGTCAATTCCTACAAAAAATTACTGGTATTTTGATATGTTGTTTAAGCTACAGATTATTTTGGGGGGAACTGACATCTAAACAATACCAAGTCTTCCAATTAATGAATTCATGATGTTACTACATTTATTTAGATCTTGAAAAAAATTCTAAGTGATATTTTTAAGTTTTCAGGTCTGGCAGATTTATTCCTAAATATGTTATATCTGCATATTCCTATACATGGTATTTTAGAAAATAATGGTTCTAATTGCTTATTACTAGTAACAGAAATATAACAGACTTTATAACATTTATGGATCAGTTTTTTGTTTGTAGATTCCATTGGATTTTCCATATAGACATATAGTTGTATTGTCCATGAATAAAGACAATTCTAATTCTTCCCTTAAAATCTGAACTTTTTAAAAATTTCTTGCATTGTTGCACTGGCTAGGATGTTCACAATGATGTTGCATAAGAGTGGGGATAGGGGACATTCTTGTTTTTTTCCTGATCTTAAAGGGAAAGCAGTTCAACTTTTTCCATTAAGTATAATCTGAGATTTTTTTTTCATAGTTGTCCTTTATCAGATTTATTTGATTTCTACTCCCTGTTTTCTGATGTTTTTTTTTTTTTTATCTGAAATGGATATTGGACAATGTCAAATTTTTTCCTCCATTTATTGGAAAGATTGTATGATTTTTCTATTTTAGTTTAACATGGTGAATTGCAAATTATATATTTATTGATGGTTTCTGTTTGCTGAATTTTATCTGGAATATTTGTGTCTTTATTCATGGATATTGACCTGTGATTTTCTTTCTTGGAATATCTTTGTGTGATTTTGGTATCAGGATAAGTTTTGCCTCATTGAACGAGTCAGGAATTATTCCATTCCCTTAATTTTGCAGAAAGAGTCTGTACAGAATTGATACTTTTTTCCTTAAAAGCTTGCTAGAATTTGGGGCTTCTGGGTGCTTCAGCCAGTTAAGTGTCTGACTTTTGATTTCGGCTCAGGTCATGATCTCACAGTCGTGAGATTGAACCCCACACGGGGCTCTGTGTCGACAGTGTGGAGCCTGCTTGGGAATTCTCTCTCTGCCCCTCTCCCACTTGTGCATGTGCTCAGGCTTGCTCTTTATCAAATAAATAAACTTAAACAAACACAAAAAAATTGCTAGAATTCACCAGTGAAGCCATGTAGGCCTGAAATATATATTTTTTTCTTGTGAAGTTTTCCAGTGCAAATTCAAACTTTTCAAAAAGACATGAGGTTCTTCAATTGATCTGTTTCTTCTTGCGTGAACTCTGGCAGTTTTCATAATTCAGTGCATTTGTTCATTTCCTCTATGGTGTTTAAATTATTGGCACAAACTTGTTGATAATATTCTGTTATTATCCTTTCAATATCTATAGTATCTCCAGTGGTATCACCTCTTGCATTTCTCATTTTTATCATTTATATCTTTTTTATTTCCTGACTATTCCAGCTAGAGGTTTATTGATTTTTGAAATTCTCAACCAGTTTTTGATATAATTTCTTTCTCTTTTTTCTCTATTTATTGATTTTTCACTCTGATCTTTATCATTTTCTTTCTTCTGGTGACTTTAGATTTAATTTGCTCTTTTATAGTTTATCTACATCTTCATCAGCACTTATTATTAGAGTTATTATGATTAGTTATCTTTTTTACCATAGCAGCCCTAGTGGGTATGAAGTGGTATCGTGTGGTTTTGATTTGCATTTCACTTAAGGCAAACGATAGACTTATGTTGCGCTTCTAATCCTTTCTCAGAATATCTGTTATCAGCATGTCTATCATGATTCAAATCCTTCAAATGGCAATAAATACATTATTCTTTTCTAACTGCCTCTATTACTTACAAGTATCCTAATGATAAAATTGCCATCAATAATAGCCAACACTTTTTAAACACTTCCTGAGGTCTAGGCTTTTATATATCTCACTCAATTCTCACACAGTCACATAAATGAAGAAAACTATGTTAAGTGAGCTTCAATAATGTGGAACAGGAGTTGTCAAACTGCTGAAAGGCCAAATCCATCCCACTATCTACTTCTCAATGGCTACAAGCTCAGAATATTTATTACAGTTTAAAGTGTTCTTAAAGGAAACAAAGAAGAATATGAGACAGAGACCTATGTAGCCTGGAAACTTAAAATATTTAATATATGACCCTTTACAGAAAAAGTGTGTTGACCTCTAACTTATAATGACACACACAGGCTTCAAAATTAAGGTCACCAATAGTGGAATAAGGGTTTTACCACTGACAACGTATAGTTTACCTTTGAACAACATGGAGGTTGGGGCCGTTGGTCCCTTGCACAGTCAAAATCCGTCGGGTAACTTGGCCCCCCCAAAACTTAACTACAAATAGCCAACTGTTGACCAGAAGTTTTACCAATAACGTAAACAGTCAATTGACACATATTTATATGTATTAGATACTATATTGTTACAATAAGGTAAACTAGAGAAAAAATGTTATTAAGAAAATAAGAGAAAATACATTTACATGCTATCCTGTATTTATTTTAAAAAATCTACATATTAGTTGACCCACTCATTTCAAACTCTTGTTGTACAAGAGTCAGTTGAACTTAAAGCTGTGTATGGCCTCCAGTTACCTCACTTAGTGAAAGAGCAGGGGAAAACCAAGCAAACACAGAAGTCTAAGTTTTTAAAAAAGATAAATTGTGCTGCGTATTATGTGCTTAATATAAATCCTATGACTTGATGTAGAAGAGAGAAGAAAATTTGAACACAATCCCTTGAATGTACGTGAGGAAAGAGAAAACTTACTATACTTGTACAAGACGTGAATAGAATGTGAACGAATATATTCTGGGGATTGGTGCATACTTTTACTTCTCCACAGTCCCTAAGGATGCTGCATTTCTGTAGGTGAGATGCCCTCACCCAGAAGGATAAAGATAAGCCACTAGATAGTATATGATAGAGGAAGACAGACTGGCCTATGGTAAGAATTTATAGTAGAAAATAAAATCACCAATCTGAGGGTATGGATTATTTGAGTACAAGGTAGTAGGGTTGGATGAATTGTATAAAAGTAACAGCAACTCTGACATTCTAAACCAAGTGCCAACTATAAATATTGACAAAGCAACATTCACAAATCAAGGCACTCGATTTTTTTGTTTGTTTGTTTGAGCCATTTTATATGTCCTCTGTGCCATCCAGAGATCTGGTTAATTATCATAGTAGACTTTGTCCTGTGATGATCAGCACTGTTCCATGTTTTCTATTCTCTTATCTTACCTACCCTTCTTGTCTATCTCCTCTGTTTCTTTGAAGAATCAAATAACTTTGTACTATGAAGCCTTTGATGATAAACACATAGTATCTTTTTTTTTTCAGCCCCTTCTTTTTTCTAAAATAATGTTTGGTAATTGGAACTCATATCCAAAAATAAAAATTTTGAATTCTCAGAGCAACATTATTTACTTTTTATGGTAAAATAATCATATTTTAAGGAACTTATATGTGAACCTGAAATCACATCCCATTTTTAAAGAAGGCTTTAGTTGGTGTTACACTCTTTATCTTGAGGCTTGAAATGTTATCATTAGTAACTACATTTTTTTAATGCTTAAAGTAATTAAACCCATTGCTTTTTGATCAGAATGAAACACCCTTAAATATAAGCAATTTAAAAACCTATAGTGTCGTTGATCAGGCTGAAACCTGAATGCTGATAAGAATCTCAGTATTCCACATTGCCTTTCATTGATGGCTACACTAACACAATTATAATATTTTATATTTCAGAATGGCAATGTAACCGATCCCGAAGGGCACATTCTTTTTGCACATCCTTTGTGCCCTGCTAGGTCCTATCAACTCCTTTCTAGAATATCCTCTAATTTAATTTATCTTTGAATAATTGTTTACCAGATCAAATCTATCATTTTTTTTTTCCTCCTGTAAGAAATCCTTTTGACCTTTACAGAAGACTGGACTTATAACTGAACATTATGCCAATGGAAATGATAAGATTTGATCTAAGACTTCAGAAATTTGCTTTGAGATAGTGGTATATTAGCAAATATTCGCAAGTTCTTTCCTTATGCAAGCAATATTTTTATGAAAATAAATAATATGTTCTTGCAGAATTATTTGTGAGATTTCTTTAAAAAGTAATTTATTTTTGTTAGCTCTCAGTACAATTGTTTCTTCTTTTTCTCCCTAGCTAGGAAATATATATTAACTTATTTTATCTTCTTTTATTACCTTAGGCATTCACTATAATTCCTGGATTTAGATTTGAGATAAAATAGTGTGTAATGAAACAGTCCAGCTAGTGTTTGTTTTTAAAGTAGGGACACAATTATATAGACAGTTGAATCAGGTATGTTGTCACAGTCATGTTTTAAGTGACCCATTTCATCTTTGCATGTTAAAATTATAAACATCCTTTGGTCATGTTGAAACTATAATACCACCGAAAAATTTTTCTTTGGCTAGCCTGTATTTTCTCTATTCTGTTGTTCAGGGCCCTTTATAAAATTTGCTGCTTTCTTTTTTCTTCAAATGTGCTTTTTTTTTTTTAATAAGCTTTATATTTCTTTAGAAATGGTCTACATATTTTATCTGAAAATGATTGACTCACTGATATCTACGCTTTTGTTACTAAAATGCCTTCCCAACTCTTTGCTCATGAAAGTCTTATCTTCCCCCTGAAAGCTCACATTGTACCTGTTCTATAAAGTTAACAGTAATGATCTGATTTAACTCTTTCCTAAACGAATTCTAACACTGATATTCTTTAAAAAAACCAAATTGGCACTTTTACTATTATGGGCAACTCATTGTATGTTTCTAGAGGTTCCAACTAGATGGAGGGTCAAGAGCAAGGAAAAAGATTTTGTGTCTGTCTAAATGTCTACTGCCTGTCACATGGTAGATCCTGAATATACATTATTGCATTTCTAAATTGATCAATTATTTTTATTTATAATTAATATTTGCATAAGAATTAAATTATAGGCAACTGAACTTAGGGAAAAACAAAAATGAAAGCATCCCAATTAACGACTGGGGCCAAAGACAGAATAGAAATTAAGCTGGCAGAAGCAATGTAGGTACTAAGGCTGGATATGTGAGTTACTTCACCTCTATTCTGATTAAAGAGTTGCATGTGGTCCCCACTTCACCAAGCAATCACATTCTCAACAGTTACTTTGGCCCAAGAGCTTCTATTCTTGCCTAGGGCTTTTATCTTATTCTCAACAAGGTAGAATGATACTGTCTAGCATAAGTCAAATTATTTCATACCTGTCTTAGACATCTCCACGAGTTTTCCATTTTATTCACAATAAAAGTGGAAGTCCTTAGTATGAGGTGTGTTTGAGTCAGGGTAAATCATAGGCAGTAACAAACAACTCAGAATCTTAATGAGTTAAACAACCAAAGTTCATTTCTACCTTCTGCTGTGGGTGGGTTTTTTTGTTTGTTTTGTTTTGTTTTGTTTTGTTTTGTTTTGTTTTGTTTTGTTTTGTTTTTTGGTGGCTGTGAGTCATGCCCTTCACAAGCATCCAGGGAGCAGGACTGCCGAGCAGTTACCATCTCAAAAATGCTTATCACCATGCTGAGGCAATTATATTTGCTAGTCTACGAGAATTACATACCATATTTTGATCACAACTCTTTGTTCATAACTTGTTTTAATTGTTGCACTGCAACGTGGGGGCAGGAAATAGAACTTTACCTGAAAGAGTACACAAGAGGGGCAAAATCACAATCCACAAGGCCTTATAGGTCACCTCACCTCCAACTGCATTAATTGTCTTATCTTAACCTCCTGATACTTTGCTCTTAGTTGATTTTACTACTGACAAAATAGCTTCCTCGCTGCTACCTGAACACCCCAGGCATGTTCTTACTGTTACCTTACTCTGAAATACCTTCTCCCAAATATCTTCCTGGGATATTTACTTACGTACTTCCCTCAGGCATTCACTCAAATTGCAGCTGTCTCAATAAGTACTTCCCTTGTTATCCCATCTAACATTACTGCTTCCCCACCAAGCCACTGTTTCCCACTCCCAACCCCCTTGTCCTCCTTGGTCCTTTTTCTTATATAGTTTATCATCAGTATCCCTGAAAATGAAATTCAATGAAGAAAAGGGACTTTAGTCTGTTTTGCTAGATGTCAGCCTACAGGACATTGCCTACCCTTGGTAAATCTTAATAAATATTTGTTGCATAAATTTTAAGTCAAAAGTTATGAACACTGCAATTATGACTACAATGACATATTCAAAATTACGATTTATGATTATTTGTTGATAGCTACTATATACCGTCTATTATAAGCAAACATTTTATAATACTTGCTGATATATTAACCCATTTTGTTGCAGGATAATGCCAGAAAGTAAACACAATTATCCCCACTTTACAAATGTGTAAATAAGTGATAAGAATTAGTATGCTTAAGGTCATAAAGGAATAAAAATTTATTAGAAGATATCTCACCATGATAAAGTTTTCATTTAATGTTCATTTTAATTAAAGAATTCTCACCAAATACCTATGAGTCGAAGGGCATTGTACTAGTAATGAAAGAAGATAGGAAATTTAGTTAAAAGCAGTGATTTTCAAGTCCTGAAAGTAATGCAAATAATTTCATGTTCACTTTCAGTATCTTTGTACGGGATAGCAACAGTCCTCTGTCCTAACTGTACATTAGAATCCTACATGGATGTTTAAAAAAAAAAAAAGCTGATAGTCCATTCCTACCCCTAGAAATTCTGATTCAAACTCCCTTCAGTAATTCCAGTATGCTGCCAGTGTTGAGAAGCATTGAGTTAGATGATTAACTTAATCACTGAGCTGCTGCTGGTGGTGGTAGTGGTAGGGGGGAGGATTTGTGGATACTATTTGTTGGAAATGAGGAGTGCCTACGTATGGTTGAGGATAGGTTAGGTTACGTACGCTTGCCCAATTGTTCCACCGATCAAGGAAAACCATGATAGAAACAATAGTTCATTAAAATACTACATATATTTTCAAATATCTCATCAGTCTTTTGTGGATGTTTCTTTTATCCTCTCTGATTTTGGGAAGAATAAGCTGACAAAGTTGTTGGAGAACAGAGAAAAGATTATGCTCCCGACTCTTCAGTTCCGTTTTGCGTTGTCAGGTTGTTAGGGTTGGCAGAAAATTTTTCAAAAAGTCCTTGTTTTATCTGGGATTATTCACATATGTCTTCACACACCCAGTTCTGGTCCTTTGGATTAAGGAAGCCTATTCTGGGGAATTGTGGACAACATATTTTTGTTACTGAATTGGTGGAATTATGGGCATATTGGTGCAGATGTTAAGTTTCAACACATAATGAAATCACACCCCTCTTTCTACAGTACAGAAAGGTTTGGTGTCTCCTTAGGATGGCCAAAACCATGAGAGGATAGTAATTCTCCAATTTTCCATGAATTAACAACTATGGGTGTTTAAGCTAGTGTTGGGTTTCACCTGCAACAATCAGTTTAATTTTGTTATTATCTCAATTATGTTGAAATAAATTAGAGTGTCCACTATAGCATCTAATTCTCTATTTTTCTCTTGGTGGCATCTCCACAAAGTTGAGTTGCTTTAACTTTATTCAGACATTAAAATATTCATGATCCTGGTGGTGAAGAATGGCCCATTTTTTCAGTCCAGCTCATGAATTAATTCAATAGCTAGGCTTAGTAACCTGGAAGGTGTTGGCTTCTATTTCAGATAAATTATTGTGAGGAAAGAATACAAAAGATTTATTACAAATCATATGAATGATACAGCATCTTTATGGCATGCAGCTTCTAGTGTGAAAAAACAGCAATTCTCTACCTCAGTTAACGCAATGGATATGCTACTCAGTGTTTCTAAGGTTGCAAAATGCCTGCAGAACTGTCCCCGAAGAGATTTACTCTAGGATTCAGTTCTAGAATATATGAGGAGGGGGGTAATTTTCATTTCCCATTATTTATGAACTAGCCTTGGTATATCATTCCAGCTCTCTAACTTTGTTGATGGGCCTCAAGCTCCTCACACTTTGTGCCTCAACTGCACACCTCAAAACACTATACATCACACACACCATTCTCCATCAAAACAAATCAGAACTTTTTTGAAGGGCCTGTTTAATTTGAGCTATGTTACCTTTCTGCATTTACCATTTCTTCCTCTAAATGCTGCTCTAAAGACACACAGCACAGCCTAATTTAACAGTACCTACTGTTTCGATTCACAGTGATCTGTTAATTTTACCACCTTTCTCTAAGTAGTATGACTTCTTTTGAATTGAGGACCTTTCTAGACCTTGTAAGGGCACAAGTCTTATAAAAGGATAGCTAGAATCCTCGCTCTGAACAAACAGAGGGCTTATTTTCTGGTTTTGAGATCTCCTATAAATTTCTTCAGTCACTTCTCATTAACAGAACAAAATGTAGGTTTTGCCATTCTAGTGGAGCTCAAGTTATTTCCTTGTGGAGGGTTTTAGGGTCTTAGATTTTTTGCTGTATTCTTTACCATATGTTCCAACATGCACTTCAGTAATGGTTCTCTCAGAGGATTGGTGCAGGACTCCCAGAGACTCTGTGACTCTTCGAGGCTGCTGTAAAAATGGACACATGGCTAGTGAAGGTTTATTTGAACCCCATATTCACATTACATACTTCATTTCTACATTACTATTTTTAAAACCCAGCATTAGAGAAGAGAAAGGGTTCCATAGCATTTCTTTAAGCTATTTAGATTTTCTAACATCGTTCCCAACTAGCCTGAAAAATTCTGGGGATGGAATTAGAAGACAGCTTAATTATTGGCTCTATTACACATTAAATGGGCAGTGTTGGGAAACTCAAAATCTTGAACTTCACATTTCTTTCTCTCTACTTCTCTTTCAAGGCTATTTGAGTTAAATAGATTTGTGTGAATGGTTGTTGAAAATCTACAAAGCCCTATATAAATTGTGCTGAGCATTGTCTTTTTTCCCCTCCAGTTTCATAATCTGCCATTTTCACCCTGCTTGGTGCCTGAGGAGCCGAACCCTATGGACCACTCCAGCAGGGCTCCGTTGCCATCTGGCTTTCAGCTGGCGACTGGGAAGCACATCAAAGGTAGGAGAGAGGAAGGATGGAGAAGTCATGGTGTGTTTCCCCTGACTCCCTCCTTGCCCAGGCTGCAATTTGTCATTGACTCTGTTTCCGCTCTTTTTCTCTACCAATATGGATAATTCCTCTGGGTATTTTCCCTCCTGTACCTGTAGGTCCTGGTGGGCCCTGGTATCTGGTCTTCTGTCATTGCTAGCTTCAAGGCTATTTTACCTAGTTCCACGCCCACCCCCCACCACATTTTCAAAAACAGTTTCTTCAGCATACTCTCTTTCACCATCTATTTTGAGTGTCTTGTGTTTTTTTCTGGAATCTTAAGTAACACAAGTAAGTGCATTTATTGTTGCTAATTTATTAATAAGCGGACACTCTATACCCCAGTATAAATCCACATATAGAAATTCATATTTTCTGAAATTTTCTAAACAAACATGCACACAAACACATTCCTAAATATATGGTTTTCCCCTTTTCCAGAACACATTTCTGTGGTGGGCTTGAGTGCTATGTTAAATTTCAAAGGCATTTCATGAATTTATACTCAGTTTTGTTTAAAATTGTGGCCTTATTTCTGCTAGTCTTGATTTTTAATTTTAACTACTGTTAGATTAACTTCAGTGTTATCGAAATCATATGTAACTATTTGTATCAACAGTATTTTTCATATGCGGTTTTAATAAGTTTTGATATAAATATACGTGTGTGTGTGTGTGTGTGTGTGTGTGTAACATGCAACTTTATGGCTAGAATACATGTATTCATAATCCAAAAAGTTTTTTAGAAGGGATTCTTCATTGTCATTAGGAAGTTCTTTTCCCATGAGAATGTGAGAAAGTCTGGCGTATCACAGCTCATAGGTCATTCTTCCCAAGAAAGAAATGTTCCTTGAGGACATTCTTCCTTGAGGTTCACGTGCAGTAAATACTGTTATGGGTGCATAATGCCAGCTTACCAGCTGCAAACTCACCTTCGCTAGTTAAGTAAGATGTTTGTGGGCTTGAATTATTCAAATAGCCTAGAGCCTGATAATTTTTTTTTACACTGAGGTAATTTGCAAGCATCAGTACTGTAACTGGTGACCGGAGTTACATAATGTAGAAACAATGATGTCACTCAGCTGAATACTTCTACTCTTAACACTCAGCCCATGGTCATTCAGGCACAGTACAAGTGGAAGTCACTGTTTCAGGAAAATTTATCAGAGCATCAGAGCTTACTGGTTTCCATGAGCAAGTTAACTCTTTACTTTATCAGTCACATTTCTACTCCTTTAGCTCCATTCTGAGACAGGATAAAGACTGGCTTCTCCATTGCAATTTTACCTCAATTCGAGGTTGCCTTACTATTCACTGTTCTCCCCATGGAAAACATTAAAAGATAGAGGTCACTGCAGTCCTTCTCTCTGGCCAGGCTTTGATTCAGCTATACAAGGAACATGGCGCCATGTATGTATGTATGTATGTGTGTGTGTGTGTGTGTGTGTGTGTGTATATATATATATATATATATATATATATATACACACACACACACACATACACATATGTAATCCTTACTTTATATTTTTGTTCTTATTTTAGTCCATTGCAAGTATTATCACAGTTGTCTCTACTCTTACAATGCTAAATGCACTTATGTTATCCATTTGGCTTCTTGGGCTCTCTAAACAACAGAAAATGACTAGAGGTCAGATGGGAGTTCGAGGCAAGGCTTTTATTGGGACTTATGCTTCAGCACAAGGGAGACAACACACAAAAAAAAGGTTCTTCAGGCAGGCACTTTGACCAAAGACCAGGGAAAGTTTTCAAAGATGTAAAGATGCAAAAGGAGTGATGTCTAATCATGCAGAGGAGGGGAGAGGCACAGAAAGTTGGGCACACAGTACAGTGGATAGAACATGCTTTTTCATGCATTGCATATCTAATTAGCATGTTAAATCTCCACCCCTCGGTGTAATTTTTAGTATTATAATGAGGGGAAAATGTGGGTGAAACGGTAGCACTGGGGTCCACCTTGATGCAGATTGGTTTTGTTAGGTCTTTGCTGGTCTCCTCATAGAGTCAGGAATTCCTACAAGATATGCTACTCAAAAGGCATAGGGTTTCCATTATCTGGGAACACTGGGTTTCCCTGTCAGAAGCAAGGGGACCCAAGTCCAGTCCATGCTCTGTCTAGCGTTGAGATGCAACCAGCCATCCCAGAGAAGACTAATCTTTGATTTTAAACCTATCATCTCAGTTACTGTCAAACACTAACATGAAGGTTTAAATTTGTGATGATGAGTTTTTTACCTCTTGATGTAGGGATATATTTTTATTAGATTAACTGCATTAAATTGCTAACCTGGAGTATAAAGGGAGGCTGCTTATATATCTAAGCTCTTGATAGATTTTAACTTCATGAGAATTGTAATTAGTGTCAGTAAGATCGATGCTATTTGAAGTTCATTGAATTCTCAACTAGGTGATACTCATTATTTTCTTTTTGAGCACCTACTCAGTATAATCCTTTCTTGGTCTGATAGAGTTGCATTTGGTGTGATATTTTGAAAAGTACTCTAGTATAAGAGTGAGAGCTTGGATCCTTCCAAAATTATGTTTGCATGTCAATTGTAACACTTCCTGGTTAACATTAGATTGAACACATGTTATATTGACTTTAAATTTATATTTAAAAATGAGAAGCTAATAATACTTAAAATAGCTAGCTGTGAATAGTCAACAAATGTTGATTTAATTTCCCCACTTCTATCCTCCTCTTTCATGTTTGCTTATAGACACTTGGGTAAAGATTTTAGCTCCTACTAGCATGGTAGGAAAAAGGTAAATTTTTCCTTTCTATTTTATTTTGCTCCTTTAAATAAATGGTGGTCAAATACACATAACATAAAATTTCCCATCTTAACCATTTGTAAGTGCACAATTAAGTAGTGTTAACTACATTCATATTGGTGTGCAACTAATCTCTAGAACTTTTTTCATCTTGCCTAACAAACTCTGTAATGATCAAATAACACCACCCCATCTGGCTCCTCCCCCCACCCCCACACCCAAATTTCCTTTTATAGTGTGAGTTTTAATGATTGCAGCAAAGTTAATAAAATCAAAGATTTATTCCAAGTTACTGTGTTTCATTAACATGATTTATAATCACATTAACTATACACCTCTAGTTTTTAGAATAACTTAGGAGATTTTGCTTAAGAAATCAAATAATTAGGTTATACCTATCATTGTATTCTTATCCATTAAATACAAGGAAACCAACAAATCAGAAAAGGAAATTATTTACTCTACCAGTTTCCTCAACCTTTGGTTTTAGAAAACATAGTAATTATGTCTGTAAATCATAGTCACCAAATACATAGGATCAGTGGGTTAGGGTCTTTGCTATAAACAAGGCCACGTCTGATAACTGGAGACTTGGGAACCCTGAATCTTACATTTTTTGTCAGC
The DNA here is from genome assembly GCF_018350155.1 of Leopardus geoffroyi. Taxonomy (NCBI): domain Eukaryota; kingdom Metazoa; phylum Chordata; class Mammalia; order Carnivora; family Felidae; genus Leopardus; species Leopardus geoffroyi. The sequence goes on from NC_059342.1 coordinate 48,431,517, forward strand.
TCTCTCGTGATTCTCATAGTGGCTGAAAATGTGAATATTTTTACTTACATTTAAGTTATGCTCAAAGTAGTTTAATGCTTATTTCTAAAGTTCTAAATTTATATCTAAGTTTGTTTCATATCTAATTTTGAGTTCTTAATTACTTCCTAGCCTTCAACATATACGTGTTGTAGGTTGAAGAAACAAGTAAATAATTCACTTAGGAATGTAGAAACGGCAATTCTTAAATATTATTTATGTGCACTTTTAAACTTCAGAAATATGTGATATCAGTAACAAAGAAGGATTAAGGATTAAGTCTGCTAATAAATGTAAAACACTGAAAATAATGCCTGACACATAGAAAGTGCTAAAAAAATTTAGTTATATTTTGATTATTGCTATTATTAATTGGGAAATTAAATTGAATGGACAGCAAGTGTGATACTTACCAAAGTTACAGTATTGGACAAAACTCAGAGGTTCTTTTCATCCCAGATACCTACTCTATAAAATATGTGCCTAAAACCTATCTCATGGAAAGAAATACAACAAATGATCTAGGTTTTTTAATTCTGCACATGCAAGGTACTTTCAGATCTAAGACATTTTCTGAACATAATCCTGAAATGCTGGGGTTTCTTTCAAAAAGCAGCAACCAATCTATAAGCTTTTCAAAGTTGAATACTTTTTTTATTTTTTTATTCCTTCTAAAATAAATGAATATGTATGTAACTAAAAGAGTAGATCTTCACTTTGCTTTCTGTAGATGATATTTTCTGTATTCATAATTTAACTAGGAGTGCTAGCTAATTTTTTTAACTAAAGAAAGGAAGAAGCATTATGTTCCTTCTCATTTCTGCAAAAGTGTATTTGCATGTAAGAGGAAAGATGCAGAGGCCATTTTAAAAATTGTCCTATTCACTTCAGTCTGCTATAACAGAGTTCCATCGAGAGGGGGCTTAAAAAACAATTTGTCAGAGTTTTTGGAGACTGGGAAGTTCAAGATCAAGATTCTGGCAGAGCTAGTGTTGGTGGGAGCACTAATCCTGGTTTGCAACAGGGTATCTTCTTAAATTTTCATATAGCGGAGATTATGAGCCCTACTCTCTTCCTCTTCTTCTGAGGGCATTAATACTATCAGGGGGTCTCTGTGCCCTGGCCTTATCTAAATTTAATTACCTCCCAAGGTCCACACCTGTTAATACCATCCATTGTAGGTTAGATTTCAACATAAGAATTACAGGGAGACACAAATATGCTGTTTGTAAGCATTCGCCTTATAATGTATTGAGATTTTGTGTCTTTCAGGGTACTTTGTAGAATTTGTTTTACAGTACGTGTAAACTTTTTTCACCTTGGATTACTTTGTTTAATTCCAATGAATCCTACCATCATTTTCAATGCCGTTACGTTTCATTCTTAAGGAATCTCCCTGACCCCCTACATTATGATCTTTTACATTTGGGCAGATTGCTCAGGATAACAGCACTGGCCAAGCCTATATGGGTGTCTAAAGTCTAGTAGCTGTCCTACTTCTCTGATACATTGGGTAATCTTTGTGGAGCCTGGGAAGGGACGTTAAATTATTATAGTAAACATGCACCAAAAAGGGATTCTCCACTTCTCTCAGGGGCAAAGAGTCATGGATTTCCATAGTGAGCAGAACTTCAGAACTTCATGCATTTCCTAGCATTGAGACTGTTTCTATTCTAGCAAGAAGCCCAGACTTCTAGAAATTGAAAATCAGGAGGGCAGTTTGTTTAGAAGTAAATTCTCTTTGCTATAGCCCACAATGAACTTTCCCCTACATCAGTGGTCCCACAAGCGTGGGCGTGTATCCGAATCACTTGAGAATTTGATAAAACACAGATTGCTGGGCCCTACCACCAGTTTTTTGACGTTAGGTGGGGGTTGAGAATTTGCATTTCTAGAAAGGTCCTAGATGAAGCTAATGCAGCTGGTTCAGTGTTCTCACTTTAAGAATTGCATTCCTAAGGCAAGAAGAAGAAAAAGATTTGACTATAAAAAGACTCAGTGGTGAGACATATGCCATACAAGGAAAAAAAAAAAAAAACAAGAAAAATGAATATCTCAATACATTATCATACCAAATAGTTTTGTGGGAATATAGGGAAGGAATGCACAGGATTTAAAGCCAGACAAAGAATAATTTAAATTGTGTCATTGACATACACATGGACAAGTAACTTACAGAACCTTGTTTTTTTTTTCATCTCTTTAATTTGACTAATACCAGCTTCTTAGTATAATGGTTGTGAATATGAAGTAAGAGTAGTGAAGCACCTGGCCTGTTTAACAAATGCCAATTACCCTTCTCACGTTTACAGGTGTTTCTGAGATAAGAGCACCCAGGGTTTTTTGTTGGTTTGTTTGTTTGTTTTTTGTTTTGAGTAAGGCAAGCTTGAGTTCTAATTTCTGCTTTATTAATGAGATATTTAACCTCGAAGCCTTAGGTTTCTCACCTCTAAAATGCTGTCACGAGGATTAAGTAAGATGGTTTTGGTAAAGGAGTCAGTGTATCTTGCCCAAACTAGACAATGAGTCAATACTGCGTTCTTCTCCTACCATCAACAGTGACAGACCATGAATCTGTCAAATGTGTGTATTTCTTGTATAGAATGGAAACAAAATCTGCTCTGGACTTGTAGCTGTGATACTTGTCAACCAAGTTCATGTTGGGAGATCTTCCTTAAACTGGAGTAGTTTTATGAAAAGTTTAGGGAAAAACTTTTAAATATTCATTTAAACCCACATTTCTCCCCGTGAATACCAATATTAGTGAAGCTGACTGAAAGTAAAGTCTATCTCCAAAAAGAAATTGATAAAAATCCTATCCACCTCAAAAATTGGCATTAATCTTCTTTGTTACTTGTTTCGAAATTTTGATTTAGGCTCTTTGAAAAAGAATGAAGAATTTTGGACCTCTTCAAGCAGCGAATGAATCTTTCTATAGATATTTTATGTATTATTTTAGTAAGATATACATAACAAAATTTAGCCATCTTTAAACATACTATCAGTGGCATTAATTATATTCACAGTGTTGTGCAAACATCACCACTTTAATATGGTAGGAAAGGAAAAAATCTAAAACTTTTAGAAGTTAATATTGGAGAATATCTTATTTTTAGCTTGTGGTATAAGTGTTTTTTTTTAATTTCTTTTAAAAATAAGGTGAGCAAATACAAATCATATAGGAAACATTTGATAAGTTTAATAATACCTGTGTATATAATAATATCAGAAAAGAGTAAGAAGTTACAGTCTCAAGGGGCGCCTGGGTGGCTCAGTTGGTTAAGCGTCCCTCTTCGGCTCAGGTCATGATCTCACGGTTCGTGGGTTCGAGCCCTGAGTCGGGCTCTGTGCTGATAGGTCGGAGCCTGGAGCCTGTTTCGGATTCTGTGTCTCCCTCTCTCTCTGCCCCTCCCCTGTTCATGCTCTGTCTCTGTCTCAAAAATAAATAAACATTAAAAAAAGTTACAATCTCAAGAAGTTATAGCAACTTAGGGCTGATCAGGTTTTAGTATCCAGAATATATGAAAGACTTGTTCAAAACGGTTACTAAAAGGGAAACATCCCACCAAAATAGTAGCAAAAGTCATGAACAAGAAGTCTACAGAAGAGCAAATATAAATACTGAATACGCTAATGAGAAAATGTTAAAACTTGATAATAATCAGGCAAGTATAAATGAAAACAGCAGGGAATGCTTAAGTGACAAAAATTTGAAAATAGAACAATATCAAATCTTGTTAAGGATGGAGAAAAAGGGAATTCTGATACAGTGCTGTGGGGTCCAAAATCAATAAAAATGTCTGTAAAAAAACCAATTTTATTGTGAAATATATTTGAACATATACATACTCTAGGTCCCTGTGATAGATGATGTCATTGTTGATAATAGCAACAGTGCAAACAACCCAACCACCTTTCAACAATCAACTGAATGAATAATTGGTCTATCCTACAATATACTTATACAGTAAACGTGTGTAGATCTCAAAACCATAAAACTAAATGAAACTAGTAAGTAAATGGACAGTTAATTACATTTATAATAACATTAAAAAGAGAACGGGGCACCTTGGTGGCTCAGTCAGTTGAGTGTCTGACTTCAGCTCGGGTCATGATCTCACAGTTTATGGGTTTGAGCCTTGTATCGGGCTCTGTGGTGACCACTCCGAGCCTGGAGCCTGTTTCAGATTCGCTGTCTCCCTCTCTCTGTCTGTCCCTCCCCTGCTCACACTCTGTCTGTCTCTCAAAAAAAATTGATATGTTGTGTGTATGTGTGTGTATATATACATACACAGTTGACAGCTATAAACAAAACCAAATACATGATTACATCAGAAATCAGAGGGGTGGTTATCTTCTGCTGGGGTAAAGAAGGCGGGGGGACATGATGAGGAAAATCCACAGAGCTTGTAAGATAGGGATAAAGTCCTATTTAAGTTGCTTGGTAAGTACGTGAAGATTCATTTTATTGTTTATTGTTTTTCATGTGCACATTATTGTGTCTTTAATATTTTTGGGGAATCTCATTTAGGAAGTATAAAAGGAAAAACATAGAAAAGAATTTTAGAAAATATATACATGCCAGTGGGCCTTATTGCACTAAGGGAATTCATTGTAAATTGTGTTTCCCACATCTAATATTTTCATTCTGGGGCTAGAATATGAAGGATAGACTATCACATGCAGGCTTCCTCCCTCACCTTCCAACATCCTGCTCATCCTGATGGATTGCCTGCAGCACCTCCCTTCTTGTGGAATCTGGAATAATCAGTTTATTTCCTTTGAATAGCAGTTCATCATTTTCATTGATTTTCTTTCTGCGGGTAAAATATTCTTTGATTTCTTATGTCACTTCACTTTTCTCTTTAAACTATCCATCTCTTCTCTGGCCTCAAAACCTCTGGGGGCTCCTGTTCTCCCTCTGCTTGTCTGACTGAGGGTAGATTTCCTTGTGAAAATGCTGAGGGATTTTTTTTTCTTCATCACCCCAACTACGTGTGTGTCTTCTACTCTATCAATATCTGCTGTAATTTGATGTAGTTGAAACTCCCTTTCTTTCTTGTTGCCGTCTGTCATGGCAAGCAACATACACAAAGGATATATACAATAAGCAATTTTCTTGCTGGACTGCTGTGGGCAGGGACTTGGGTTTTTATAGTAAGTACTTATGCTGTTAGTGCCAGGAAGATTTAAGAGCGCATTATTCTGAGAACATCAAGCCCCTGTATTGCACTTCTATTTCAGAGAGAATTATTGGACAGAAACGTGGAAACTTTACTGACAAAAAGATCATCCTATTTCCCATCAACCAGGTTAAACAATTCCAGTGATTGCTAATAATCCACATGATTAATATATATTACTATATTGCTATGTAACAGCCACTATGCTGTGGTAATTATCTCATTTTATCAGTGTAAGAGCTTTGATCTGGTAATGATAGGCAAAAGTCCAAATTGAAATTGAAGAAAAAAAACTGAAAAGAAGAAAATTAAAGGGAGAAGAGTAAAACAAGGGAAAGGTTGTGAAAAAGGAGAAATGAGTCTCATTTGGTACTTCTTATGTTATCTGTAACTTATAAAATCTAATCTGGAGGTAAAATATTAGATGAAGACACAGTAGAAGAAACATTTTAATTTATTGTTCTAAGAATAAGGTACTTATATACACCATGCTTTTCTCATCTGTTCGAATGAGAGCTAAGAAATTATATCACATAAGACAATTTACGGTGAATTTTTAAATTGACCACCTAGATCGAAGAGTCTAAAACAAATACCCCAAATTGGTCATCATTTTCTTTTTTTAAAAAATAATAATAAAATAACTTTATTCTTAATTTTCATTAAGAACACATAAACCTGAAATCATGCTATAAACCTGAAATGATCCTATAACATGCATAAAATACTATTGTTCTCTTCATTATACTCGGATTCATAGGAATTTATCCAAATATTTTTACTTATTTTGCCAAATACTTAATATTTTAGCAATTACTTCAGATATGCTTATGCTGTTTTAATAGACATACAAATATCTATATACACATATATCATGTAGCTGTGTAATCCTTGCTATATAATATAAGCATATGGATATAAGAAAACTTGAATTTTTTTCCTAAAGAATTTCAACATATTGTCATGACCAATGCTGGAGTGACAAACTTGCATATATAATATCTGCACACTTTTTCATAATTTTCTCTTTCTAAAAGAAGAATTGCTATAATCCATGCTTATGGACTTTGAATATATTTTTCTAAACGGCCCCTAGAAGTCAGTGTCAATTTAAATGCTCCTTAAATTTCTGAATGGCTGTTTTCATATCCTTAACAACACTGGATCAGATGAATCTTTTAACCTTGCCAATCTGATAAATACAAACAGTAGCTCTTTGGTATTTTAGCTAATTTATTCAAATGATGCCTAAGTTTAACATCTGTCTTAAGTGGAATTCCCTGGGAAACAGACTTGCATGTGGGAATTTTACTGGGAGGTGCCCACAGAAATAAGAGATTGGGTAGATCTAGGTGAAGAGAGTTGAATTGCAACACGGTTGAAACATGTAGTTATGATTCCCCAGGGTGAAGAGGAACTAAGATTGCCTTTCCAAGTTTCCTCGAATTAGGTATGTACTCCTTCCGAATGCCTGTCTATTCCCCTTTACTGAGTGTATGTTCAAGCAAGTAAATGGCCATAGGTGCTTCCGGAAAAGGAATGTGGATCTCTGCTGAGGTGCTGTAGTGTTGTTCGTTGTGTGGACTGTCCTCTACTTTAATCAGTGGGTTCTGGTGCAGGTCCAGAAACTTCTCAAGGATTGTATATGTATTGGGATTGCTGCCTTCCTCTCTTGACTGCCTGTCCTTGATTTCTTTTGGTTGTATGGAATGAGCAGTACCTTACTGGTTGCACATCAATCTTGCCCTTAAGAGCACGGAGTTCTGAAAATTATCTTCATAGATCTCTGTGGATCAGGCTTCCATGGGTATCACTCAAACCTTGCTACTTATTTATGGTATCTGGACCCACTTTGCTTCTAAGAGCTCAGCAACACCACCTGTCCTGTATTTTCTACATTGTATCATCTGCACCTCTGTCAGTGAGCCAAAATTTTCATATTCAAGTTCTTTTGTGAATTGTGCTCAACTAAACTCTTTAACCTCTCTACATTATAGGTTACTCTTTTGCAAAATAAGAAAAAAAAGCGAATTGTTTCCTTTCAACCTCATGTTCCTGTTTCCAAGATAAAGTGAATGAAAATGTGTAAATATGTTGCATAAAACTGTAGTCCTAGACAAGTGTATCACAGTATTTTTATTTCTCATTACAAAATCGTGCAGTGGTAGTGTCTCAAAATACCCTGTTTGAAAAGTGTTGGAAAATCAGTACATCTTCTCCCATAGCTAAGTCTCTGCAAGGGTTAACCATTAAACACTTGCATCCATAACAAACAAGACTTTCCTTTTAGCCACAGTTACAGAATATAATCCTAGAAACACTGTGAGCTGGGATACCTAAAATTTTAGGTGGAATCAAGGAACAAATTGGGTGGGAATATAGTTTGACCCAAAGAGCATTACTGGGACCCTGGGGATGGCTACTTAGGGAATCATACTGAGAGCTGAGCATACTCACCAGAGTATATGTACTTTTCTCTGTGTGACTTGGAGGTTGAATGGAAGAAGTACAACCCACTTCCTCTGGCTCAACTATCCCATACCTTCTCTTATGGGGTAGGATCTACTTTAGCAGTTAGGTTGCTGCTATTGAACTTAAAAATTTTTTTTAATGTTTTTAATTTATTTTTTTGAGAGAGAGAGTGCAAGCAGGGGATGGCAGAGTAAGGGGGAGACACAGAATCGGAGCAGGTTCCAAGCTCTGAGCTGTCAGCACAGAGCCAGACACAGGGCCTGAACTCACAAACTACGAGATCATTAGCTGAGATCATGACCTGAGCCAAAGTCGGACGCTTAACCGACTGAGCCACCTAGGTGCCCTGAACTTTTAATTATTTTTGATGAGTATTTTAATTATCATGAGACCCAGATGATTAATATTCCATATCCTATAACAAAAGAAGTGTTTCTCTAAAGCAAAGGTAAATTTTCAAAAAAGGAAACCTTCAATCTCCTGATGATGAGTCTAAAAGAGCAGAGGGCTTTATGATGAGAATACTTTTTTTTTGGATGCCCAACAATATTTTTCTTAACATAAAACAGTGTTTTTCTGTTTTTTTATATTTTACCTCAAACAAAAAAATTCAGAAAATTATATAATGCACATATAAGTATATAAATACACACATACATCACTGTGATATACAAATTTTAAAATTTTTTGGCAAAGATGTAGAGGAAAAAACTCAGGAACTGTTGATGGGAATGTAAATGAATGTAGCTACTGTGGAAAACAAAATGAAGGTTTCTCAAAGAATTAACAGAATTACCATATGATCCAGTAATTCCAATCCTTTGTGTTCCCAAAGAATAAAAAAAACATTAATTCAAAAAGACATAGGAGCCCCTATGTTTATTGCAGTATTATTTACAATAGCCAAACTATGGAAGCATCCCAAGTGTCTGTTGATAGATGAATGGACAAAGAAGAGAAGTGGTATATATGTACAATGGAATATTACTCAGCCATTAAGAATGAAATCTTGCCATTTACAATAGCATGGATAGAGCTAGAGGGTGTAATGCTAAGGGAAATAAGTCTGTCTGAGAAAGACAAATAGCATATAATTTCACACATATGTGGAATTTGAGGGAAAAAAAAACAACAACAAATGAACAAGATAGAAGAGACCGAAAACCAGACTATTACCTATAGAGAACAAGCTAGTGGTTACCAGAAGGGAGATGGGTGGAGGGACGGGTGAAATAGGCAGAGGGGGAGTAAAGAGTACAGTTATCACAATTAGTACTGAGGAATGTATAGAATTGTTGAATCATCATGTTTTATATCTGAAATTAATACAACACTGTATGTTAACTATACTGTAATTAAAATTTTTTAAAAAAAGGTTTTTTTTAAACAAATTTTAAAATTCTGCATCCTTTGTTGGTAATACCTTACTTTGGGGTTTTGTTATCTTTTTTTCTTATTTTAGAAAATAGGTTATATTAATACGTACTTTTTGTAGTTCAAAGTTTTAACATTTTCTGATAGAGGCTTGGCTTCTGGCTATAAAGAATAATTTGACATCTTAATTTATTGAGATCATTAAATAAATCTTTATATTGTCTAGAAGGAATTGAAATAAAAAAATTTTTTTTTTTTATTTCCTCAAAGCTGTAACTGTAGCTGAGTTGAGACTTCACTTATCTTGAGTTAAAATTTGTACTGTATGATAGCCATTTAAAAATGAAATGTGTATCTGGAATGGTGACAACAAATCTTTGTTGCAGTTTTTCGAAAATAAGTAGTTTATCCCGTATTATGTTCTTGACCCGGGTGTGTTAACGATTTCAGAGTTACTGAGAATCTGGCAGGAAACATCAAAATAAATGAATGGAAAATCTGTATTAACTAACCGATTCACACAATTAAAATTAGAGCATAATCACACAAATAAATTTAGAGCATATGGATGAATTCTTCTTTTTCCAGTTTGCATACTTATCAAATTTAGAAAAGCTGTTGAAGAAAATTAAATATTAAATCTGGAGGTGTGACCTTTTGACAGCTTGAAAATAAAAGCATAAATTTAGGGGATCAAGCTATTGAAAATCAGAGATAAATGGAAATGTGAAATTTTATGAAAATATTAATATGCAGGAAATTCTGATTCCAGGAAGCAAAAAATGAATTTTATTTTTTTATTTTTTTAAAAAAGATTTTTTTAATTAAAAATATTGAATGTTTATTTTTGAGAGAGAGAGACAGAGTGAGAGTAGGGGAAGGGCAGAAAAAGAGGGAAACACAGGATTTTTTTTTTCTTTTTTAATTTAGAGCGTGAATGGGGAAAGGGACAGAGATAGAGAAAGAGAAGGCCAAGTAGCCTACACACTCAGTGCTCAGCCCAACACAGGGCTGTATCCCATAAACCTAGGATTATAACCTGAGCCGAAAACAAGAGTTGGACGCTCAACTGAATGAGCCACCCAGAAGCCTCAGAACTTTATTTTAATAATTAAAAGTTAACTCAGTTTCAAAAATAGACTTACTGCTTTGTCATGCAAATATGTCATTCCTGTAGGTGACTAGGTTTATTTTATTCTTTATTGTTTTGTATTACAAAGCCAAAACAAAGTCTTTTTTTTTTTTTTTGCTTATTTAAAACCCCTTAAGAGATAACTATTTAAACAGAAAATAATAGAAACATATTGTGGATTTATTACATAGGTATATGTCACATATTGAATGGCAATTCAAGCATAAATGTTGGGAGGGGAGAAATGTAAGTAAAGTGGTACACTATAGCTTAAATGTGGACCGGGGTAAGTTAAAAAAAGAAATGTACACCAATTAGCTAACAAAATAGATGGTATGGAATCATACAAGAATCGAAAAAAAAGGGAAAAGGGATCAACAAAAAAAAGCGACAAATATAAAACATGGAGTAAGGAAAATAGAAACAAATCAAAATATATCCATAATCACATTAAATGCAACAGGGAATTAAATTGAAATACAGATTGTTGTGAGAGTGGATAAAAAGCAAGACAACTGCACCCTGACTATAAGAAACACTCTAAATGAAGACTTCAATGGATTACAAGTAAAATGATGGACAAGGATATATACAATGCTAACGCTAATTAAAAAGTTTTGAAGCCCTATGCAACGTACATTTTGCAACAAAGAATATTACCAAAAAGAATATTACCAAGATAAGCATATTCAACAGGAGCAAAAAAGTTTAGTTCATCAATAGGAAATAATGGTAAACCTTTATTAATTTGATAACAGAGCTTTCAGTATATTTATCAAAAAAAAAAAAAAAGAAAGTTTTAAGGAGAAGTAGACAAATCCACAGTTTAGGTTGAAAGCTTTAACATTCTGCTGCCAATAATTGAGAAAATAATTACAAAATCAGTAAGAGAATGGAATATTCGAAGAACACTATCAAGTAGTAACTTGATCTCATTGATATTTATAGACCACTTCAGCCAAATGTAACAGAATATACATTCTTTGCAAGATCACATGGAACATCTGCTAAGACAGAACATATTCTGGCCTATAAAACAAGAATCAATGAATTCAAAAGGATTCAAGTTGTAGGAAGTATTTTCTTTGACTACAGTGGAATTAAAGTAGAAGTCAGTAGGAAATTTTCCAGATACTTGGAAACACAATTCTAAATGATATGTGGGTCAATAAAGCAAGCACTAGGATGCCCTAGATATTAGAAATACAAAAGAAATTGATTAAATAACATCTGGGACACTTCCATCATTAAGGATCCAACACTCATAATGACAGAATTGCATCCAGAGCCTACATTTTCTACTACTGAAGCTAACAGTACTCAGGTACTAGTAGAATGCTGCTTTGCCTCATTTGTTCCATGTCCTCAAAACAAAAGACAACTGCACTAAAATATCATGTAGGTTGTAATTTATACTGCTATGCTATGTTGGAGAAGAATGCTTCAACGTGCCTCTTCCTTAAGATTGCATTCCGAAGTATCATTTTCCAGTATTGATATGTATCCATTTCTCGGGTTTTTTTCTTCTGTATTTCTGTTTCTTCAAGATTCTCGAGCTACTTATGAATCAGCACAAAATTGGCAGTAGTTTTTCTGGAGAGCTAAAGAACATTTTGCAATATTAAAAAGTTCATATTATTTATTGATTTGTGTTTTTATAGGGATAGAGGTAGTGTGCAAAGTGTAATACTATTTCTTGTACAGAATAAAGGACTCATGCAATTAACTACAGGATCTGAAAAAAAAAGACTGAATAAGTAGCAAACAATATGCAATAAGTAAAGACAAGTAAATAATGGCAGGACTTGAGCGTAATTTTTTGATAGAATGATGTTGTGTGCTTAGTATTCACCGAAAATCTTTTTACATTCATGGTGCTCACAGCAAAGCATTTCAAATTTATAGATATGATTTAGTAACTTGACATATAAAAAATAGAAATAATAATCACTATCAAATGTGACACATTCAAAATAAACTTACTAATTTAATAGGTAATAAAGTAAGAAAAGAAACTATACATAAAATAAAAAGTAAATAAGACCTACTTTAACTGGATTGTACTAAAGACAGAAATCTTGCAGCTATAATGTGCCAGAGGTAAAAAAAAAAAAAAAAAAAATGCTTTGGAAATTTTTTTTTACCACCCTTATAATTAAATAAGCATTAAACAAAAAAGTCAAAATTAATGAGTACTTTATTGGTTTCACACTTGTTTTTAAAGTATAGGCTTAGACTAACACGAACACCAAAAAAAATTTTTATTTGAAGTATTGATTTGAGAGATTGTCAAGGACAAGTCTATGGAGATAATAAGGATGGTGAAGAAAAGAATTTATAAGACACAGTTCCCCCCACCCCAATTTTAAGACTTTTATGCCTTATTATAAAGCATTATTTAAATTTTTACTAAGAGACATGATGGTTTCAGAATAGATTTATATTAGACGTTATAAACTAGAAGAACTAAGAAAACAGAAAAAGAATTTAAAACACGAAATCCTGTTATTTGACAGAAAAACAGAATTTTTAATTTGCACTGTATATACTTACTTGGTATGAATTGTTACTTATAATTAATGCTACTGTTAACACCTTTCAAACAACAGTAAAAAAAAAAAAGTTTCGTTATTTCACTTTTGAAAGGAATAAATGCTTATACACATAAATTTTAAAGAAACTTCTTAAATGAAAACATTTAATATAAAATATAAAATAGGATATTTATTTTATATAAGGAAATTATAACCATGAACAAAAAGGTTTGTATAATTAGAATATCCAGGAAAAGACATTAAAAATCATAATTCTATTTCTGTCCACTGTAGATTGCAGGTATAGTTTAAATTGAGAGGACCTTTTAAATAAATTCCATGATATACTGCTATTTTCAGTTTTTTTTTTATACTTCAGCATCAAAAGATGGGGAAGAAAACCTAAGGCGTACTATTTGCACACACTAGATTTATTCAAGAGTCAGTAAAAACAATAATATAATTGATAGTGATTTTTTATTGGTAACATTAAAATATTTTTAATATTTTCTGGGAATAATTTATATATGTTCTATAATGTTTGGATATTCTATGTAAAATTCTTGATCTGAAATTGCTTTAAATTTTTAATGTTTCGAGTTGCCATTCTCTCAGCTGGGTAAATTTTCTTTAAAACTAAGAAAAAAAAACTAAGACATAAATTAATATTGACAATTACACAAAAATTTCACCTAATTAGGTAAAAATGTGAAATTATGTGAAATTCTTGATAGTAATGTCAGTATTAGTGATTTTACTAAAATGCAGGCTCTTATCAATCAACATATGACTTTATTATATTTATATTTTATTGTATTTCTCGTACAAACATCACAGGCTCATCAGTAAATCCCCCAGACGAGAATAATGATAAATTTTCTTAAATGTTTAGACCAGCCTTGTCAAATAAAACTCTGCATTTACCTGTAGTTTTCAATTTTATTATTATGAAAGTTTATCAAGATGGGAAGAAACACTGTCGACTATTTATTATCTTAATTTATATTTCTGAATATTTACATAGAAAGTATGTGAGCTCCATTTATAGTCTTGCCACGGGTCCTGCAAATAACAGGAATTTGCTGCTCCTGGCGACCCCTGTTGGACTCGGGCCCCGCGGAGCAAGTATTAAGCCTCTGAGATTTCAGGGATGTTCTTACTGTCCATTCTAATTAAAACAGGGACTGATAGTTCACTTCTGTTTTCATTAATTTTGTTACTATCTCTATGAAACGAGTATAATTGTGCCTAACAAGCACATAACACGTACCCTCTGAACTTCACGGAAGACCTACTTCCAATTTAGAGTTTTTGGACACTTCTAAATCCTACGCTAGTACTTGGGAGCAACCTGGCCTAGTCTGCAGCCCGCCTTATGTTTTCTTGCTCTGCCCTGGGTCTGACAAGATGAGGGACACCTAGGGATACCCACTCTGGCTTTGCATTTCTCTCTGGAAAGGAAGACCGAGGAAAGGGCTCACTCAGGCTTCAGTTGGGGGTTCTAAGCCACTTGCTGAGGAAGTGGGGAGACCAGGAAACCCCAAGCAGCAGCTGGAGAATGTGGGCTCAAGTGAGTAAATCCTGTTTACACTAGTGACTCTGACTCATGTGTAGAAGGGAGCACAGCTGGGGAGGTGAGGACCAGAGTTCCTCCAAAGCCCTGGGCTCAGATCCACATCCCCTCTTGCCTAGGTCTCAGAGTGGTTCTGGTGTCAGGCACTGTGCTAGAAAAGAAAATGCAGAGCTAAAATACACATTTCCAGATACCAAAGGAACTTAGATTGTAGTGTAGTTACTGATTGGAATATTTGCATGATTTCTATGTAATCCTTTCTGAACTAATAAATAACCATAGGAAGTGAAATAATGAAAGTGAAAATAGTTTAATAAAAAGATGTTATATAAGTGCACATCATCACTTATGTTGCTATTCTTAGGTCATTGATTTGTGTCATTAATATTTATCTTTGAAATTATTCTCTGAATTAGAATTCTAGAAAAAAACTGTGGTTAAAAAGAGGGCCAGGTATGGCATACTCTTAGCTGCATAGAATTTCTTAAATCAAATTGTTTTTTTTTAAGTTTATTAATTTATTTTGAGAGGGAGAGTGAGCACAGTCTGGGGAGGAACAGAGACAGAGGGGGAGAGAGAGAATCCCAAGCAGGCTCCATGCTATCAGCCCAGAGCCCCATGTGGGGCTCGAACTCACTAACCATGAGATCATGACCTGAGTCAAAATCAGGAGTCAGACGCATAGCCAACTGAACCACCCAGGTGCCCCTCAAAATAGGTTTTGAATGAAAGTAGGTTTGGGGGGTAATTAGTGATGATCAATTCTTGCATATAAAACATAATTTCAAATGGAAAGAAATCTGTTTTCTTTTGAATGAGTGGCGTTAGCATTTTCCACATAAATCCTGTCCTTTTCCAGCTTTGTTACTTATCCTTGCTCCATTCTTTTATATTCCTCTTTCCACCACCTCACGCACATCTCTGTTTGACTTTCCATATCCAGCTACTTATTTACTTTCGTAAATCTGCTAACTTGCATTAAGATGTTCCTTTAGAGTCGTGCATTTGCTTGGGTATACATTTATTCTTGTATTTAAATTTTTGAGGTAATAAGTTTTAGGGAAATCCAGCTGAGATATCCAGCCCACTCTGTGTGATATCTGCATTTTATTCCAGGCATATCTATAATAATCTCTTCAGAAAGTGGAATCTATACTCCCACATGAGCAGAGAGTGCTAAATTTTTAATAACTTCCTTAGGGTTTTCATTTTTACTATGATGCTTTCAAAGATTACAGTATAATTTAGGAATGAGAAAATGTTAGTGTTTTTACCAGTAAGTGTTAAACTATCATTACATTCATTTGTCAGTCTTCTGTACTTTGATTTCCATATTTAAACATACGTAAGCTTCTAAAACTACACGGAAGGCAAGATAACTAAACCATGGTTTCTTCATTTATGTAATGAAGGATAATGGTAGTACTACTTATAGCTTTGTGGTGAGGATTAAATGGAATTTTTGCCCCTGTCATGTAGTTGAGCTCCTGGCTCAGATCAAGTATTCAATTCATTTTAATTGTTATTACCAGGCAGTTACTCTAAGCATAGACAGTGATCTGTATTGTCCATTCGACTGGTTATTTGGAGGTTGATCACCAATTAGTATGCCCTATCCCCTTATAAGCAAATTGGTAGTTACTCTGAATTATGCCAATAAAGTGGTTAGTTAAAAGTGAAATTTGACAAATAGTATAATAGATCGTTCAGTAATTAGCTCTTTTTATGAAGGAAAAATACAATTTAGCCATTTTAAGTCAATTAGCTTAGGCCTTACTATTCAATATACAAAAACAACTTTATAAGGGAAATGAATGCCATAGAATTATAAAATAACTGGCTTTAAGATACTGCAACTCCTATATTGCTTATATTTAAAAATATTATTTGGCTCACTATTTTAATTATTTTTTTTAATACCAATCTTATTATACTTTACCTTATTCTTCTGTGGGACGATATTCCATCTGTCTCATTTTTAAGCCAGATCTTTCAGGGTACATAGAAGTTTCTTAATTTCGATTTTGGTTTGTATGAGGCCTTAATTATTTCTTAGGTCATTTTATTTTTTCAGTTACACAAGGATCTTAGAATTTTTAAAAATCTCATATTTATAGAAAGATTTTCTAAGGATTATGAGATTTCATGAACATTATAATTTTATGGTGAAAATTATGAAATATACATAAAGCTAAGGAGAATTGGATAATCAACTTTATGTACTTAACACATGGTTATAAAAATCAGTTGCCATTTTGTCTATTTTAAGAAATAAGTATTTTAAAGTGTATACTGGTAACAAATATATGATCAAATATATGAAATATAAATATATAGTGCCTCCAAGATTCAGGAGAAATACTAAAGAAATTCTCAGTGTATCTTTCTTATTTCTTGTAAGACCTCTGTAAATATTAATTGACCAGTGATAAGCTGACCATTGAAGAAAAATAGCACAAATTAATAATTTCCCCATGGCCTTGTCCAGCTATGAATTATACAGGGATCTTCTAAAACTATTGAGCATATAATTTGTAGGAGAATTAAGTTTCAACCCACTTCCTTGAACTTATAAAGAAAAAAAGTTTATGTACCACCAAATGAAAAGGAAAAATAAACCTCTCTGTGTATAGATGTTATAACTTGTTTTGTCTAAGTATAAAGAATCTTCAATGAGGAAAATCAATTTTACTTTCACCGGATCATTAATGGTGTACACTCAATCTAAATATTTTTACAAAATAGCATAGCTCTCTTTTTATATTAAATGAGGTAGAAATAACATATAGTGTTATAATAGTTTCAGGGTGCAATATAATGATTCATCAATTCTATACATTTCTCAGTGTTCATCCTTCTAAGTGTACTGTTAACCTCCTTTCCTTTTTCACCCATCCCCCCTGCCCATCCTTCCCCTCTGGCAACCACCAGTTTGTTCTCTGTATTTAAGAGTCTCAGTGTTGTTGGCTTGTTTGTTTTTGGTCTCTTTTTTTGTCATTACTTTTGGTCTTTTTTTTCTTTGTTTTGTTTCTTAATTTTCATATAAATACTCTACTTGAATTTCAGTCCCTGCTAAGATACCAAAGGAAATGTCTCTTGTAGTTTTTGATATATATTCTAATATAGTTATAAAAAGTGTGGGTCAAATTTGACATAGTTCTTCCTAGTATCTTTCCAGTGGCTATCTTGTTTGGGACACTGGGATCAAACACTTATTGTGAGTCAACTTAGATAACTGGGCCTGCCTTGTGCTAATTTCGGTCTGCCATAGCAATAAACAGCAGCGTAACCTCCATAGGAAGACATACCTTTTCCCTCCTAGCATTTGTCTGGGACTAAAATTTTTTACATGGGCCCCCGTGACCTCAGGCAGCAATCTTGTTCTCTCAGGATAACAAACAGATAAATTCATTAAATTCCCTAAAGGAAGGGGGTTATGTGAGAAGTCAGAGTGTTCATCATCCCATAAACACCTTAAAGGAAGTAAAACTACAAAACCGAGAGGGCAATGAAAATTGTTAAAACCATATATATGAAGTTCTCTCCCCTAAGATTGGAAATAAGGCGCTAATACCCATTCTCACTTCGCCAATGCTAGAAAATTTAGTCAAGGCAGTGAAGGAAGAAAACATTTTCATTTAAAGGCATATGTAATAGAAGGGGAAGAAATAAAACTATACCTATTCATAGACAACACAGTGTGTAGAAAAGCGTAAGGAATCTAAAATTAAAAAAAAAAAAAAAGACTGAAAATACCAAAATTCCCAGAGCTAATAAGTGAATTTTTCAAATTTAGAAGATACAAGTCAACACACGAATTTCTATATAATAGCAACAAAAAACTGGGAAACGAGTTAAAAATACAATACTGTTTATAATAGCACCAACAAAAATTAAATATTTGAGTATAAATTTAATAAAATTTCGGGATGTCTCTGCTAAAGACTACGAAATGCTGATAAAAGCTATAAAGGAAGACCTAATGAAATGGGAAGACTTAGTTTCTGAGATTGGAAGACTCAACATAAAAAATGTTAAGTCTTCTGGTGCCTGAGTGGCTCAGTCAGTTGAACGTCCTACTTCAGCTCAGGTCATAACCTCATGGCTCATGAGTTTAAGCCCTGCATTTTGCTTTCTGCCGTCATCAAAGAGCCCTCTTCGGATCCTCTGTCCCCCTCATTCTCTGCCCCTCCCCAACTCATGCATTCTCTCAAAAATAAATAAACATTAAAATGTTAATTCTCCCTGAATTGATAAATAGATTTAATGCAATATCAACAAAAACCCAACAGAGATTTTGTAGATACAGACAAAATGATTCTTAAAATTGTATCTAAGTGCAAAGAAATGAAAAAATAAATGAAACGTCAAGTAGGAGGGCTCATACTACACAGTTTTAATATACAATGATAAAGTGTTTTGGTAAAGGTATAGACACATAGATCTGGAGAAAAGAATAGAATCTAGTAACACATTCACACATATACAGCCATTTGATCTTTGACAAAGTTGCTGAAAAAATCCCATGGAAAAAGGAGAGATGGTGTTGAAACAATTGGTCATCCTTGTGTAAAATAAAAAAGGAAAGAGAAAGTTAAAAAAAAAAAAAAAACAACTGAACCTAAACATTTGATGTTATACACAAATTTACTTGAAATGGATCAGATATAAAAGTAAAACATAAAACTTATAAAACATTTAGAAGGACATATTGGAGAAAAAAAATCTGATGTTAGGCAGAGTTTTTAGGTATTACAACAAAATTACAATCCATAAAAGGAAAAAATAACTGGGTATCATCAAATTTAAGTTTTTTCTCTGTGAAAGGCACTATTAAGGAAATGAAAAAGCAAGTTACAGACTGGGCAGTGTATTTGCAAATCAAAAATTCAGCAAAAGGCTATAATTTCAGAATACCAAAACTCTTAAATCTCAACAACAAAACACAAAAGTGGTTAAAAAGTTGGGCACTTCATGAGAGAGTATATAAAGATGGCATGTAAGTACATGAAAAGGTGACATGATTAGCCATTAGAAAAAAGCAAATGAAAACCATAATGAGATACCACTGCACACCTTTTAGAATGGATAAAATGAAAAAAAATGCAATACTAAAGGCAGATGAAAATATGGGGCAAACATAACTCTTTTGTTGGCGTTAAAGCGACATGCTTTCAGGTACACAGTAGTTTCTCCCCCCTGATCTCCCACAGAAGGACTCAGCAATCTCACTCCTGTATATTTACCCAAGGGAAATTAAAACTTACACATCACACTTACACATGATGTAGGTAGCAGTATTTGGTATTACAGCAGTATTCAACAGCTTTGTATAAAACCGCCTAATGGGAACTTGCCAAAAATGGAATTACCTTCAGCAGGTGAATGGATAAACTGCAGCACATCCATACGATAAAAAGGAGCAAACTATTGATACACATGCAACAATATGGATGGATCTCCTGATCTTTCTTCAGAATGATAAATGCCAATCTCAAAAGTTTGCATACTTAATGCTTCCATTCTAGAGAAGACAGTACTGTAGTGATGTAAACAGTTGAGTAGAGCTGGGAGTAGTGATTGGAGGAGGATGACTATAAAGGAGTAACAGGAAGAAGTTTCCTGGAGTGATACAATGGTTTGGGAACTTGACCTCAGTAGTGGAAACATGAATATCTCCATGTATTCATATATAACTGTACCAAAAAGGCAGAGGCCATTTTGTATGATTTTTAAAAATGACACACATACCTCCTTGAACGCATGTATAATTATTTACAATTTATGTAAGATTTCAAAGGATATGGAGTCCAAGTAAAGGAGACATCGTGAACCGTGTAGAGGCTACTTTCAGTTAAGACAGAGAGTTGTTAAATTTTTAAAATGAAGTTGCTAACAATTATTATGATATTATAGAATACTAAGTGTTAAAAAAGAAAACATTTGCTCAAGAAATTCTCTCAAAATGGAAGAGATGATGAAGAGATGGATACAATAAATAAAAAAGATAAAGGCATGGAGGCAGCTGTATGTAAACTGAGAACAGAGCAGGTGCAGGCGAAGTAGTAAATGAAATAATCAACTACAATTTCCTAAACTGAGAAAGATTATACTTGTCAGATCAAAATGACAAAAAAAGAAGGAAAGAAAGAAAAGAGATACATATCTAAACTTACACTTGTGATACTTTTGCATTTAAATCTTTGAATAATAAATCTTACAGTATATTCAGTGTTGGAAGAGTGAGTAGGCAACCTGTAAGAAAAACATGTCTATGTTGTTTCCTTTTACTTGAGATTTTGTTGTGTGGCAATAAAACATATATAAATCATTATTTTAGTTTATCCTCATGTCTAATTGTATTGCGTAGAAGCATAGCCCATCTTTCTGGTCCCTCTGGTTCTGGAAGGAGGACCTAACCTAGACCAGCATAATTCTGAGCTGAGCACAGTCCATGAGAGCAATGACTGATTTCAGCTTGTTAAACTCAGAACAGAATAAACTCAAGATTCTTGATTTGAATGTGCCTAGTGCTGTGATGATGTGAGCCTTGAAATTTCTATTGCTATCTTGCCACCATGGTGTCAATCAGCTTGAGACTGAAGGTGACACAGAACAAACAAAATCATGAAATGGATACTCTGATGGTGTTTAACCCAGAATTCGCCTCTGAAGCAAGGCTGCTTTTTGACTCTTCAGTTTCATAAGTCAGTGAATTTCTTCTTGTGTGTAAGACAGTCCAGGCTGGATTTTCTCTTACGGGGAATAAAATGCATCTTGCAGGACCAAACATTATAATTTATATATTTTATTTCCATTATTCTCTATAATTATAAAAGAAGTCAATAGTTCAAATAATTTTGTACCTTTTTTCTTTAATAATTTTAAGTGTCCATGATTAAGATTGTATTTGTTCAAGTAAACATGATTCTATATTCTGTAACTAAAGTTAGTATTATTTCTTTATACTCAACATTAATACATCATAATCATTTTTACCGTGTAGTAAATATATGCTCTAAAGCTACATTAGACCATTTTTTATCCCTTTATGATATTTTGAAAATGAATTGGGGAACCTTGGCTGAAAATATTCATGCAAATGTTGGTCTTACATATACATGGATTCAATTTCCAGGTGATTTATTGACTATGTATATTGTATGTCATAGGAAAATGAACCACTAAATCTTTTCATGTTTTCCAACCATATGGGAGGTCTAATGTGAATCCTTCAAAAGATTTATTTAATGTCTAAAAGTTTTCTTCATTTTAACTTTTTCCTTACTTTATGATCATGTGGTTAAGAATCCATATACCTTCTTACAAGATTTTGCAATAAATCATTCAGTAATTCAAAAATTATATATGAGAAGACGATCATTATAACAAGGTATTGCTTAATATACATTCATAAATCTATTGCAAGTTAGATCACTATGTTCATTAGTGGGAAGATAAGCAACACTTTTTTTTTTTTATTTAAATTTTTTTTTTTCAACGTTTATTTATTTTTGGGACAGAGAGAGACAGAGCATGAACGGGGGAGGGGCAGAGAGAGAGGGAGACACAGAATCGGAAACAGGCTCCAGGCTCTGAGCCATCAGCCCAGAGCCCGACGCGGGGCTCGAACTCAAGGACAGCGAGATCGTGACCTGGCTGAAGTCGGACGCTTAACCGACTGCGCCACCCAGGCGCCCCAATAAGCAACACTTTTAAAACATCAGTAGTAATTGTAGTTGTATGCATTTAAAAATTTTTTTTTAATGTTTACTTTTGAGAGACACATATAGAGCACAAGTGGGGGAGGGGCAGAGAGAGAAGGAGACACAGAATCTGAATCAGGCTCCAGGCTCAGGGCTGTCAGTACAAAGCCTGACGTGGGGCTCGAACTCACAAACCTTGAGATCATGACTTGAGCTGAAGTCGGACACCGACTGAGCCACCCAGGCTCCTCTACTTGTATGCATTTTTAAAATAAGATTGGTACAGTATAAGCAGACATAAAATAGAAAGCAAATGTAAATTATTGGATTGTCTTTACTCACTAACAGCATTCTGACCAGTGGTATGATAACCAACAGAGTCACTGTTCAGAAAATTATCAGGATGCTGAACTCAATCAAGATGAGAGACTTTAGTATCTAGAATCATGAATTTGTTTTTTGAAGGCAAGATTAAACTACATGATCAGATTATCTTAATATGCATAAAATTGACTGTGTATGTGAATTTTTCGTAATTACTAAATTTTAACAAGAAGCCGTCTGGGTCTGTTACTTAACATCATAAACTACATGCCTACTTCACTGTCTTCACACAATAGACCATGATCACTCAATAGTCAAATGCCATACAAGAAAACAAAACAAATCAGAACAACAACAAAAAAGCACAGTAGATTCACCGTTAATGGTTGGTGTGATATTGCAAAAATCTTGATTACTTACAAATAAGTGATAAAATCATAAATTCTAGAATTAGGGGGGAAAAAAGCTGTTTTTGTGTTAACCCTGCTCTCCTCATTTGCTTAAAGATTTTGTTGCTCGGATGCATAGGTGGCTCATTTGGTTAAGTGACCAGCTCTTGGTTTTGGTTTGCGTCATGATCTCATGGTTTTGTGGATTCAAACCCAACGTCAGGCTATGCACTGACAGTGTGGAGACTGCTTGGAATTCTCTCTGTCTCCCTCTCTCTCTCTGCCCCTCTCCTGCTCACCCTATCTCTGTCTCTCTCAAAACAAACTTAAAAAAATTTTTTTTAAATAAAGATTTTTGCCTCTCATCTGTAATTAAGTTATAAAAATGTTATAAAAATGATTAGAAATGACTTCAGTAATCTGATCTTCAGATTGATCTTCATAACTATTCTCATTAATCATTGTTGATTAGAATTAAAATAAATGAAATGGCCATATAGGTATTACTGAAATTTAACTTAGAAGTAATTTTAATACATTATTTTTATAAAAGTACAGAATCTTAAAAGACCATGCTTGGTGTTCCTAGAAAGATAATTCAATAAAAATAAATAATTCTAAGTGAAAATTTTATATTTTTATAAATATATATTACAAATACATAGAAAATCTAAATATACAGTGATAGATATTTTATATATTATATATAAATATTTGCAATTATGTATAAAATCATTTTTTATTGCCAGTATTCCTCCCAGTATAATTCATATTGTTAAGAATGTGGAATCGGTAGGAACAAAGAATGAATTTTTTTCTTTAGACAATAACATATTTTTCTATATGATAATATAGAATTGTAGGTAGTTTGGACTGTATTTTTAATCTTTATTATACTTTGTTTTCCAATTATCCATTGACTGATGAACAGATAAGATGTGGTATGTATATACAATGGAATAATACTCAGTTAAAAAAGAATGAAATTGTGCCATTTGCAACAATATGGATGGAACTAGAGTATTACACTAGGCAAAATATGTCAGAGAAAGGCAAATATCATATGATTTTCACTCATAAGTTGAATTTAAGAAACAAAACAAGCAAGCAAAAGGAACAAAAAGAGAGAGTGGCAAACCAAGAAACAGAATCTTAACTATAGGGAACAAACGGATGGTCACCAGAGGGGAGATGGGTGAGAGGAGGGGTGAAATAGGTGATGGGGATTAAGGAGTGTACTTACTGTGATGAGCACCAGGTATTGTAGGGAAGTGTTGAATCACTATATTGTACACCTCAAACTAATATAACACTGTATGTTAACTAACTGGAATTTAAATTAAAAAAAAAACATTTTAAGAAATGATCATTTATTCAATTAGCTGCAGAAAACATCAGTTCAGATTTTTGTTGATACTGTTAGAGTTTTTTAGAAGCAAATTTCTTTAAAAATTTTTTTCTTACATTTATCCATTTTTGAGAGACAGAGAAAGAGCACAAGCGGGGGAGGGTCAGAGAGAGAGGGAAACACAGCATTTGAAGCAGGTTCTGGGCTCCGAGCTGTCAGCAAAGAGCCTGATGTAGGGCTAGAACTCAAGAACCACTAGATCATGACCTGAGCCGAAGTCGGACGTACAACCGACTGAGCCACCTAGGTGCCCTAAAGCAAATTAATTTCTTAATTGATAATACACCTGTATGCATAAAAATATAACCATTTACCAAAAAAATGGGCTCACTGGTTTTTTTAAAAGCTCAATTCAAAACTATTCTTATACACGTTAGTCAGAATGGTTGAAATGACATTAGTGGAAACTTAGAGACCGCAGGAGCCATTTCTTTTTAAAACTTGTGGGTTAGAAGAATGGTCTTTTAAGAGAATATTTTATGTGTACATGTATGTTTGGGTATGTATTCATAACTTGGGGGTTATGCATTTCTATTAATGAGGTGGTACTAATGACTAGATTCACAAATATGAAAAACCACATGGCTGGACCATTTCCTTTGTGTTGGAGCCTAGACACTTGCTTCTTAGCTCGTCATTTTCTGTGATTTGCCGGAAATCTTGAAAGTTAACAAGGTGGATCCAAAGCAAACCATTTGGTTGGTGGTGCCAATGAGAGCATGACAGCTCATTCTATGTGATTGTGTATACTTGGCAATGTAGAACTGTTAACTTCAAAGAGTTGAACTTGCTGGGAGGAAAGCTTTTGGAGTAATGCAGTTGTTGTTGACTTTGTGCATGGTTGGGTATTATTAATACAGGAGCTGTTTTTCATATTGGTTTTATAAAGTTCGAAATTGCACTTGACTAGTTGGAGTGAGGATAGAGGATGATTTCTGAAGAGTGTATTTTGGAAAAACAAAGTTATTTTTATTTTGTTTTCTTAAATAATAGCCTAAAAACAGTTTACCACTGCCACCACAATAGGCTTGTAAAAACTAGGGAATAGGAAGAATTGGCGAATGGAGGAAGTTCAGTGGAGTCTTTTGGGATTAAACTAATGAATATTAATGCCAAATAATGCATGTGGGACAGTAAAGGAAGTGAGGGATACAGAATGAAACTATAGAAAATGAATAGATGAGAGAAAATAGTAAATTGCAACCATAAGAGACATGATTACAGGAAGGAAGGAATATCAAATAAGACTGTTCAAAGATGCTTTTCTCAGCAAGTTTCTTATTTAAAGCGTAAAAATGAGTTATATTTTCCACAGTCCATATCATTCTAAAAACTTGAGGACTGTTTAATGCTAAGTTCCAAGGATTGTTAAATATTACTGAAAAGCTGTCCTTATTAAGTTTTGAAAAAAAAAAAATTAACAGACTCCAGGAGCATCCTTTAAAAATCAGGTGGGTCTCAACCTTGGCTGCCCATTAGAACCACTTGGGGACATTTTGGAACTCCAATACCCAAGCCATACTCCAGTCTATTTAAGTAAGAACCCTCAGGTTATGATGTGGGCCCAGACTTCAGTATTTTTTTGTTTTCCACATGAATCTAATGTGCAATTAGATTTCCAAATCAAGGCATTAAGAAATATTTCTCAAGGTATGGTTCTCAGACTTCTTACATCAGAATCACACCAGAACTTAATAAATACATTCCTGAACTGAACTCTAAATGTCTTGAATCAGAATAATGGGTGGTGAGGAGGTGAAGTCTGCAATTTTAGTGAACAGATTTTTTTGCTTATTATATATATATATATATATATATATATATATATATATATATATTAATTTGGGCAAATGACAAAATGAATTGGATAAATTGGACAAATTTAATCTTAAAGAAATTTTTTTTTCTGAGGAAAATATTACAAACATTTTCAGTTATTATAACAAAAATACTCTGCTTATGTAGAAATTTCTTTATTAGAAATATAACTGACATGTATTTATATTATTAAGTTTCCCAAATCCTCCACAGGGTAGTTCCAAGCACCAATGAGGTTCAGAGAAATTACTATCATGCGCAAAATTACTGAGTTAGATTGTAGTAATGGGTAATGGAACCAAGATGTGAATTTGTATGTTTTTAATCTGAATCTTGTGCTTTATTCCATTAGGTGGTTTTCCCTAGCGTTTCTCTGATCACCATATCCTAGCATCTTCTCTATTTCTTCCCTATACTCAATCTTTACTGTTAATTGATGCACTCCACTCAACCTTGCCAACCTCCAGTGTCTTCCTTTCAGACTTCTGACTTGTTATCTGTAATAATATCCTCATCCATTTTGTTGTCTCTGGTAATCACCTGAGTTCATAGTCAAGGTTAGAGAGGAACAGAGCTACAGAAGATCTGAGCTACCCTATTTTCCTAACAATTCATTTTGCAGCCACTGCGTTTACAAAAATTCAATTTCAATGAATGTAATCATTACTTACCTTACAACCATGGTAAAACTTAGGCTTAATCATTATTTAAAATTCAGTGTTGTCTTTCCCATTCCCAAAATACCTAATCAAGTCTTTTCATGTAAAAGTATAGGCTTTTATATTACTGTTTTATAATAGCTAAAATAATGCCTACTTTATAGGATAAGAAATAATAATGGGAGGTGCCCAGAGTTTTCTTTTTTCCTTTTCCTTTTATTTTTTTTTAATTGCCATCCCTAAAATATACCTCATTTCTTTGGAACTTAGTCAATATAGTTTTTAAAATATGTATTTATTTATTTTTAGAGAGAAAGAGAGCAAGTGAATAGAGGAGGAGCAGAGAGTGAGAGAGAGAATCCCAAGCAGGCTCCATGCTGTCAGTGCAGAGTCCCACATGGGGCTCAAACCCATGAACCAGAGATCATGACCTGAGCCAAAAATCAAGAGTCAGGTGCTTAACCGACTGAACCATCCAGGTGCCCCTTAAGCAATATTTTTGTTGTGGTTTCTTGTTACTCAGCAATCAAATTCCATTCTACTAATTCGTGTCTGATTCTGGCTTCAGTTGATGCCCTAACCTGCCTAAACTTCATGGTTTATTCATTCAAAATTTTTTACCAGAACTACACTCTTTATTCCTGGAGGTGACATCATTCTTTTCTTTCATCATTGGCCACTAGCATATGTAAACCCAACTGCCAGATTTCCTCAATCCTGGTTGAAAGCTCTCAGGCATGTTTGGAGTCAAATAACCTAATTCAACAAAACCTTTTCTCAAGGGGATTGCTCTCAAACCTTCATTTTTATTGACAACGTAAAATCATTCTTTAAAATCAGTCTTAGGATAGACTGGCTAAAATTAACTCAGGAAACACCAATGTTGGTGAGGATGTGGAGAAACAGGAACCCTCTTGCACTGTTGGTGGGAATGCAAACTGGTGCAGCCACTCTGGAAAACATTGTGGAGTTTCTTCAAAAAATTAAAAATAGAACTACCCTTTGACCCAGCAATAGCACTACTAGGAATTTATCCAAAGGATACAGGAGTGCTGATGCATAGGGGCACTTGTACCCCAATGTTTGTAACAGCACTTTCAACAATAGCCAAATTATGGAAAGAGCCTAAATGTCCATCAACTGATGAATGGATAAAGAAGATGTGGTTTATATACACAATGGAATACTACTTGGCAATGAGAATGAAATCCTGCCATTTGAAACAATGTGGATGGAACTGGAGGGTATTATGGTAACTGAAATAAGTCAGTCAAAGAAAGATATATGTTTTCACTCATATGTGGAACTTGAGATACTTGACAAAGGGGAAAGGAAGGGGAAAAAATAGTTTCAAACAGAGAGGAAGACAAACCATATGAGACTCTTGAATACAGAGAACAAACTGAGGGTTGATGTAGGGGTTGGGGGAGAGGCGGAAATGGGTGATGGGCATTGAGAAGGGCACCTGTTGGGATGAGCACTCAGTGTTGTATGCAAGTGATGAGTCACCAGCATGTACCCCAAAACTAAGAGCACGTTGTATACACTGTATATTAGCTAACTTGACAATAAATTATATTAAAAAAATCAGTCTTACTGTATAATTACCATATTCCTCTATTCTCTTTTCAAACTCCTCTGATTCTTTCAGGCCCAGGACATTTTCTAGATGATTCCAACCAATCCTAAACTCCTCCTCCCTGTACTATACTTTTTTTGTTTGTTTGTTTATCTGGAGCCACTTCCTTCTTTTTATTTGTTTCCATTCTTATCTCGAGTATCAGAGTGTAAATTCTCCCAAAGACATGATCATTTCTATTCATCCCACTTCAGCATGCAAATCCCATTACTTTCATAGATGATATTTCAGAAAAAAAAAAAATGGTCAAATGAATGAATGGGTTAAGGGGCTAAGGGGCTTCAAACTCCAATGGTGCTACTATTCTGTGGAAAAAGCATAGCCTTTCACATTGACTGTGATTTCCACATTCTGTTTAAGCATAATTGATTAGTCAACATCCAACTTACTGTAAGTCAATTAGATAAAAAACATTTGTATGGACACATATTCATGAATGGAAGTCTGAGAAACTTCAAGGACCCTCTCCCTAATATAACCATGTTGGTGAAAATTTTTACAAAAGCAATTTAAAGTCTCTGGAAATTGTCTAAAGGACATTAAATAAGAAACATTTATCCCAGGAAATTAAATAAATATTAATAAAGGCAGTGAGAGTCTATGGCTGCTGAGCCAGGACTCCCTTCCCTAAGCACCCTCCATTCCTCTCCTGCCCAATTCAGCAAAATGGAAGCTCACCCTTGGTGGATGCAGTCAAGAACACAGTATTCCCTCTCTTCCTAATTCTAAGTTGAGGACTGTGGAATCTCCCTATGAAAGGTAGACTGCTGACACTTTGTACATTCTCACAGTTGCATGCTTCAGAAGCTCTATTCCAGAGAGAAGCTGCTGAGAGGTGTGGGGCTCTCTTCCTTCACTCAACTTTCACTTGCAGGTGTAAGTCCTGTGCTAGGGGCCACTGCCAAAAACGCTAAGATGGCAATCACCTACTCCCAAGCTCATTTGTAGGGTGGAGTTTCTGCATCTGGAGAATCAAGTGGAGGGGACTAAACGCTACTGCCATTACTCCATGCCATGCAGATAGAAAAGAGGTATCACTACAAGAGAAGCAGACCATACTTCCTGTCTCTAGCTCAGGAACAGTGGCAGAGGTTTTGACAAAAGGACAGAGACAGCCTTAAGAACAGAGACCTATGAAGTTTTTCCTAATGGAACTGACATTATTTGGAAGAGAGTGTGAGGAGGTTCAAGTTTAAGAGCTTCGTTGAAAAACAACAACAACAACAACGGGGATTTGGGTACTAAGGAGTTAAGAGGAAAGTTACTCCATAAGAGCAATTAAGTAACCCTTAGTTGAGCTAAAAGTTTACCAGAGAGAACCAGGATAAAATAAGGTAGGAAGAGCCCTCCTGGCATAGGAACAAACCTCTAAGAATGGCCTCAAACAAATTTGATAGAGACACAAATTTAATAGGATCAGACTATAGAGCAATTTATGCTCCAAGGTATTGTCAGAAAATAACCAGAGTAATCAGCCATCACTCAGTGGAGGCTCAGAGTTCCCTGTGATAGCAACAGAGGCAGGTAGCTTAACAGAAAAATCTGAAAATGGGATAGTCAAAGAGACACTGAAACCACTGCCATCATAAGGTGAGTGCGCACCTCTCCAAGGCATTGGATGTGATTCTAGAGTTTGGAAAAAAAATTGATTTTGACAGTTTTTGCAAGCTTGTTCACTGCTTTATTAGTGGGATGGAGTTTTGGAGCTTCCTACTCCACCATTTTCCTGTCAGAGCCTTACAGTCAATTGATTTTTGACAAGGATGTCATCAAGACAGTTGAATGGAGAAAAGAATAGTATTTTCAAAACCTGATACTTTAAAAATCATATGTAACTGATAAACTATAAAATTTTCAAAGGAAACCATAGGAGTAATGACCTTGGATTAGGCAGAGCCTTTTTAGAGATGACGTCAAAAGTATAAGCGATCAAAGAAATAAAATTGGTAAATTGAACATCAAAATTTAAAACCTTTATGCTTCAAAGGGTGCCATAAAGAATGTGAAAAGCCAACTTGCAGAATAGGAGAAAATATTTGCAAATCATATATCTGATAAAGGATTTGTATCCAAAATGTATCAAGAGCACTTTCAGTTTAATAACCCATTATATAGTGGTCAAATTTTCTGACTAGATGTTTCCCTAAAGAAGATATACAAATATCCAATAAGCCCACAGGAAAAAAAAAGGATCCATATCATCAGCTACCAGGAAAATGCAAATCAAAACCATAATGAGATACAACTTCCCACGCAAGAGTTTTAATAAAAAAAGATAAATAATAACAAGTGTTGGCAAGAATATGAAGAAATTGGAATCCTCATACATTTCTGATGGGCACGTAAAATGATACAACCACTTTGGAAAACAGTCCAGCTGTTCCTCAAAACGTTAAACACCGAGTTGCTTTATGACAGCAATTCTATTCCTAGGCATGTACCCCCAAAAAATGAAGATGTATAGCCACACAAAAACTTATACATGAATGTTCATCGCACCATTACTCATGGTAACCAAAATAAGCCTTCTGGCCACATCTGTGCTGCGTGTTGGGAGTTTTGAAAAAATAATGCTATTGGTGTTTTGGCTTCTGTGGACATAAAAAGAGGAAATGAGTTCTTTATTTTCTCTTTTCCTTTCCTACCTCTCTTATTCCCCCTCTTTCTTCCTCAAAATTCATTAAGAACTCTAAAAATGTACTCACAAGAACTGTTATTAGAGTGAAGTGACTTACAGAACTATTCTAAGGCCATCTATAAACAAAGGCATGTTAGTAAATCCTTTATAGAGCAGTGCTGAGAAAACAGAATGTATGTCAGAACAGGATGAGATTGGTCACTCCACTTCCTCTAAGATCTGTTAATGCAGTTTTTTGGGGGGTTTTATTTCTTTGTTTGTTTTGTTTTTTTAAGTATGAAAGAAGCAGTATGGATTCACAGTGAGAGAGCATACAGGGTTAGATGCATGAGGCAAGTCATGATATACGGAGTTTTGCCAAGAATTTCCTGGAGGACCCTAAAGATAGTGGCATGATTAGAAGACAATTGCTGAACTGGCATTTCCTAATGATAAATTTAAAGGATTTTGAAAGGATATTTGAAGAGATTTGTTAAGTACTGGATTTAAAAATATCAAACATACTAGGATTGATTTGATTGGCTTTGTACATGTATGTTTAGGAAATGATGCATATTCCTACTGAAAGATAACATTGTGATTTTCAATTTATTGGGAATTTGTGAAAATCCTATAATGTTAAGCAGTCTTTGTATTTAGCAGCGATTTTACTCTGTGGAGAAGCAGCTTATGTGTGCTCAAGGGGGAACAAAGCTGATGATATTAGCAAGTATTTCAGACGGATATTTTTTGCCACAACATCTGGTGGATAATAAAAATGATCCTGGTTTATAGTTCTTTACCAGTGTATGTTTTTTAAATGTAAGGTGAAAGAAGCTAGTGTTAGGCAGTTAATGCAGGGAGAGCGTGTAACCATAGCCACTGGAAATTCAAAATGTCTCCATGAAAATAAGAGAATACGAGTTGGCATTTGAAGCACTCAACAGTCAACACATGAATTTATTCACGCACTATTAACATGATTTGATTTTAATGAGCAGTTTTCTAGGGTTCCAGTCTGATTTCCTTCTCCTACAGCTTTAGAGGCTTAGTGACCCTGGGATGAAGGCTAGTTTTCTGTTGGGATAGAAACCACCATAAGCATTTAAGGCTCTCAGGCAACTGTCTGTAAAGCATCTGTGGCCCAGCTGCCTTGGTTTGCTGTGCGTTTTTGCTCTTGTCACCATAAATCCTTATGTCCAGTCATTTTAACTGAGTAGGCCAGGGAGAGCATCTAAGAAGATGCTCATAGCTCTTATATCCTTAGATACTCCTACACACTGGGAAAATTAGAATTTGGGCCTAATCATAGAGATTTTTGACTAGGATCCATACCATTAGAAAACACTTGACTGGTTGCTTCACTGTAGACCAGAATCTTCCACATGTCCACGTTTGTATTCACAATTTTGTTTGGAATGCGTGGAAGAAGAAATAGACCACTTTTCCATGGTTTCTCAGTATCAATACTGCTGGTTTTGCTGCTGATCTCCCTTACTCCTGGTATGGTAATATACTCATATCACTATTAATGACCACTATTATAGTAATGCTGTTTGATGTTACACTAATGAGCCCTATCTCTGTTCTACGTTGACCACACATTCACTAACAGTGCACCACAGCTCTTTCTGCTCCCGAAGACAAGGAAGGTGTTTCTTCTAGCACTTTCTGTCATTCCTTTTTAAATGACATTCCTTTTTAAAAAATGTTAATTTATTTTGAGAGAGAGAGAGAGAGAGAGAGGGAGAGGGGCAGAGAGAGGAGGAGAGAGAGAATCCCACATCAGGCTCCACACTGTCAGCGCAGACCAAAGCAGGCTTCGAATTCAGGAACCATGAGATCATGATTTGAGGGAAAAATCAAAAGTCAGACGCTTAAGGGATTGAGCCACCTAGGCACCCCTCTCATTCTAGATATTGTTACCTCACAGAGTGAGGTACACACTTTAACCAGCTCCCTCGTCAACCTCCCATGCTATATTATTTCTAGTGGCCGCTTTTTGAGAAAGTTCCTCTTAATTGTTCAGAGCTTAAATGGGAAAGGTTGGATTTAGTGGGAACTTGTCCTATAACAAGATTTTTTTTGGTAAAAAAAAAATAAGTTTACTTGAAATAAGTTTCCTCTTCTTTGGTTCTCCTTCATATTAGAGTATCCTTTCTCTTTTCTAAGTGGCACCTTTTGCAACAATTGAATAGGGTCTTGGAATAGTATTATCCTCACCAACTAAGGTAAAGAACTTTATTCTCAGTTTCCAATTCTACACTATCCCCTAAAGGATCAAGGTATCCTCATAGAAAGGGTCTTCTGTTTTTCATACCCCAAATGTTTATTTGGCATGTACGATATGCCAACCACTATAACAGATACCCTCAGAACCACAATTTGTGCTGTTTGTGTGTGTGTGTGTGTGGGGGGGGCGGTGAGTGTGCATGAATCAAGTGATTTTATTCTTCTTATATTATGCTTTTTTTTAAATTTTCATTTGAGTATAGTTGATGCACAACATTACATTACTTTCAGGTGTACAATGCAGTGATTTGACAAGTTTATACATTATGCTGCCTGCACCATAAGTATAGCTCCCATCTGTCCCATTACATTACTATTGCAATATCTTGTATTCCTTATGCTCTGTTTTTTATTCTCATGACTTAGTCCATAACTAGAGGCCTATATCTCCCTCCTCCCCTCACCCATTTTTTCCAACTTCCTCCCCGCCACCTCTGGCAACCATGACTTTGTTCTGTGTATCGCTCTCTTTCTGCCTTTTGTTTATTTACGCATTTTTTTAGATTCCATTTATGAGTGGAATCGTATGGTATTTTTCTTTCTCAGTCTGATTTATTTCACTTAGCATAATACCTTTCAGGTCCATCCATGTTGTCGCAACTGGCACATCTCATTCTTTTTTATGGCTGTGCAATATTCCGTTGTGTGACATTCCCATATATATACCATATCTTCTTTATCCATTCCTCTATTGATGGACACTTAGGTTGCTTCAGTGTCTTGGTTATTGTAAATATTGCTGCACTAATCATGGGGGTGCATATATGTTTTCAGTTTAGTGTTTTGTCTCGGTAAATACCCAATAGTGGAATTATTAGATCGTATGGTATTTCTATTTTTAAGTTTTTGAGAAAACTCCATACTTTTTTTTCCATAGTGGCTGCACCACTTTACATTCCCATAAACAGTGCTCAGTGTTTGTTTTCCTCCACATCCTCATCAACTCTTGTTGTTTCTTGTGTTTTTGGTTTTGGCCATTCAGACAGGTGTGAGGTGATAGCTCATTGTGGTTTTGATGTGCATTTCCCTGATGACGAGTGATGTTGAGCATCTTTTCATGTGTCTGTTGGCCATTTGTGTGTCTTCTCTGGAAAAATGTCTATTCAGGTCCTCTGCCCATTTTCAAATCAGGTTTTTTGTGTGGTTGGTTGGTGGGTTTTTTGTTTGTTTGTTTGTTTTTTGTATTTTTGGTGTTTTGTTTTTGTTTTTGTTTGGTTTTGAGTAATACAAGTTCCTTATATATTTTGGACGTTAACCCCTTATCAGATATATCATTTGCAAGCATCTTCTCCTCTTCAGTAGGCTTTTGTTTTCTTAATAGTTTTCTTCCCTTGTGCAAAAGCTTTCTATTTTGATATAGTCCCAATAGTTTATTTTTGTTTTTATTTCTCTTGCCTGTGGAGATATACCTAGAAAAAAAAAAAAATGCTGCTGTGGCTGATGTCAGAGAAATTACTGTCTGTGTTCTCTTCTAAGATTTATGGTTTTAGGTTTCACGTTTAGGTCTTTAATCCATTTGGAGTTTATTTTTGTTAACGGTGTTAGAAAGTAGTCCATTTTCATTCTTCTGCATGTAGCTGTCCAGTATTAGCAGCACCATTTATTGAAAGGACTGTCTTTTCCCCATTGTAGATTCTGGTTTCCTTGTTCATAGACTAATTGACTGTATAGATGTGGGTTTATTTCTATCTTCCATTCTGTTCCATTGATCTATGTGTCTGTTTTGGGGTCACTATCATACTGTTTTGATTACTAGTGCCCTATCATATGTTTTGTTATCTGGGATTGTGAGACTTCCAGTTTTGTTCCTTTTCAGAATTGCTTTGGCTATTTGGGGTCTTACTTGGTTCCATACACACAATCTATGCTTTTATTTTAGACCCTTATGGAGGATTCTGCAAATTCCTCCGGCAATTATTTAAATCAGGTGCAATATACTTTGAACTACAGAGAAGGGAAAAAGTTGGAGGCAGGAACCTGGAGACAGGCTTGTGATGAACAGGTATATGATCTATGGAAGATGGAACCCAAATACCTATGTGGGGAATATAAATGTTGGTTCTATATAAAGTGCATTTTTTTTTTGGTTATCTGAAAAATTTAATGTTCTCACCTAAATTAATGAGAAATAACACTTGAGACTGTTGGGAAGAATTGTTGAGGACTTGAAAATGGCCAAAGGGACTATAGGGTATTATTGAATTCTTTGAATGAATTTCTGTTGTCTAGTCTATTTTAAACTATTTGGGCATTAGAGGGTAAGCTGTGGAAAAATAATCACACTGCACATGATTCCTGACCATAGAAATTAAAATGAGTTCTGTCCAGGACAGAATATTAATCCCCAAGTCAAATTCTCATTTGAACCAGTCTTAACAGGCTATTACTTCTCTTATTAATTAATAAGTTGAAGAAAATATTTGACATGGTTCTTTTTATATTTGTACAAAAGTCTTTAAATAAAATGAAAAAAATAAAAAATTAGGCTACCATATAACATTATGTTAACTAAATTTGATTTAAATAAAATTAAAAAATTATGAAATGTATATATTTGTACAAAAGTCATGATTTTACTTCTTCTGCAGTTATTATTCACAAAAGGGCTATGAATGAATGTTGATTCCTTTTTGACCCTGCTGACTGCTTTGAAACCACCATACTTAATACACAAAGATGATGATTACATTCACAGTAACGAACATCTGAAAACTAAAGAAAAAAAAATCATGGAAAGCTTTAAAAGTATACCTATTTTGTTCTTGAAACATTAAATGTTAGCTCTTTATAAAAATTCTTATAAGTAGCAAAAGGACTAAATTAGATTTTGTTATGTCTCGAAAATTATTACAATTTTCAAACCATTTTTCTAGAATTATGACTTGTTTGCATAACTGGTCATTTTTCAGAAAGGTTTTTGAAAGTATTAGTAAATATTTTGATTTAATATGATTAGTAAAGTGTTTTTGTCCATTATAATTAACCCACATAATTGTTATTTTTACTGTTTTTTTTTAATTGCAAAAGAGACACATTTTCATCATAACTTATAAAATACTAAAATCTTTAAAGAAGAGAATAAAGCTTTCTCATCCAGATATAAACAAAGTAATCATTTTTAAAAGATTGGTTTTCATATTGCTTCCATAGGATACACACACACACACACACACATACACACATATATATATATACATATACATGTATGTATATATACATGCGTGTGTATATATATATATACACAAAACATACATATCTACAACTTATCTGACTTTTCATTTAGCTAGTGTATGTATTTTTCTGTATGCAATTAAAGCTTTGAAAATAAAATTGTTAATGATAGCATGATATTATAAAAGCTAAATTTAATTATGCTTCCTTTGTTAAATATTTTGAATATTTTCAGAATTCTAACTATAAATTATGCTGTGATGAACATCTTAGCCAAAAGGTCATTGATGATTTTTCAGGGTATTTACTTGGACTTCCAAAACAGAATTGCCTCTTCAAAAAATGTTTGCTATTTTACGGCCCTTGATATATATTTTCAAATTATTTCAAGAGATTGCACCAATTTACAGTCCTAGCACAGGCTATATGTCTCATAACTGGAAGCCAGATATTTAGGGATAGTTAGTATTTGCTGTGTATATATAAACCCACATACATGCCTACACATTAATAATTATCTTGGTGATCAGTAAGTTACTATTTAAAATAGAATTCTAATAAATATTCTTAAATTGCTTATATTACATAGGTTCCCTGACATTGTGCTATTTTTAAATACCTTTAAGCATGGAAGAAATTGACTAAAGCTAGGCTAGTATAAAACAAAATTTACGAAATGCATATAACTGACACTACCTTTAAATAATTCTTAGTATCTTCTTAACTCATCTTAGGTAAACATTTCTAAGTTCTGGATAAAGCCTTGCCTTTCCTGTAAATGTCACTTAATACATAAAAGATTCTTGGACTTGGTCAGATTTAGGATGAAATATGCTACATATAATTCCTAAAGTGCTGGCTGTTTCATATCTACATGCCTAAATCATTTTATTATCCGCTTAATAGCAGAACAAATTAGTCATCCTCTCTGATTCTGGTGCCCATTATGCTGAGACATGCCCACCCTAATATGCTTTCTGATAAAGTAAATGCTCACCCTGTCAGAGCACAAATCTTATTTGGGCTCCAGGAAAGTCAAGGGAGAGAGAGCTGAGTCTGCAGCAGGATTGCTTACTCGAGGAGAACTGAGATTTATTAGCCAACTTCATTAAATATATGGAAGACCCCAGCACTCAAGGTTAGAAAATTAGGATGCAAACATGAAACCTCTGTATGAAATGAAACAGGTAGCAAAAAGCAGGAAAGAAGGATCTTTGCACTTTATAGAAGTAAAGGAGGTGGGCTTATATTAAAGTAAATGCTCTAGCTAGCTAAATGAAAAGGCATGCCTTTCAGTTATTTGCTTGGTTCAGTAATCTGTGACTATAAGTAACAACACTAATGAAATCTCAGAGAGATGTATGGTTGTTGATAAATACAAAATGAAGTCTCAACGCCAATTGCATATTGCTTTATTTATATAAATTAAAAAAATTATTTAGAGTATGTAGTTTAACAAGTAAAATTTAGTGCCTCCAATATTTCTATGCAAAGTATTTATCTGCAAGATGGTAAATAAATTTCAACTTGGAATAAAATGCATGCTACATTTTAATGTAATGTCACTGAAATGGACATTTATAGAAATGGTGTTTTGGTATTTTCAAAGAAGATTTTCATTCAAGAAGTTAGTTAAGTAATAGGTGGGCAGTCAAAATTATGTGAATGTTTTCTCTTTTGTTTGTTTCTAGGTTCCACCGCTTTATATTGTTGATGGCCATGAGTCAATTTTTTATAATTTTGGATAACACATATATTCTATCATCTAAAACTGCTGTCATTTCTGGCCCCTTTTGAGACTCTTTTTTTTTTTTTTTCAACGTTTATTTATTTATTTTTTGGGGGGGGGACAGAGAGAGACAGAGCATGAATGGGGGAGGGGCAGAGAGAGAGGGAGACACAGAATCGGAAACAGGCTCCAGGCTCTGAGCCATCAGCCCAGAGCCTGATGCGGGGCTCGAACTCACAGACCGCGAGATCATGACCTGGCTGAAGTCGGACGCTCAACCGACTGCGCCACCCAGGCGCCCCCTTTTGAGACTCTTAATACTGAAGTTTGGGCATGTAAGAATAATTGTGTTGGTATCCTGTAATATTTTTGCTTTTGACTTGAGAAAAATACCTGAAATGGAGTTAGAGAAAAGGGCAACTAGAATCTAGAGAGAGAATATCAGCATTGTAGGCTTCAATCGATAGGTTCTAAATCTAAGAGAAGTAGAGTAACTTTTCCAAAGAAAGAATGATATCACCAAATTGTTAAACTCTGAATCTATATTCTTTTGAACATATGTTTTTTTTTTTTTCCCCAAATCAAGAAAGCAAGTGGGGAGATGGAATTTATGTTAGTGAAAATTTAGTAGAGAAGGTCAAAAACAGGGACTAAGTGATAAGGCTGAACTCCACTGGGAGTAGGCATTGAGATTAGAGTTTATAGACCCAGCTAAATTCATGTAAAATAGCAAGTGACCATGGTTGCATCTTTTATATCTTCCTAATGCATAGTTTGCTTACTGGTTTAGAAGAACCTTGTCCACATTGTGCATAATACACAGTTTCTTCCCTTTGGCAACTTAGTCCACTACACATAGAGATAACTAAAGGCCATACAAGGAGGAGGCTGAAGAAGCCAGTTGAGAAGAGCCTTTTGAAGGAGATTTATTTTTATGCTGTGTTTATTTTGGGTTCTCACGATGGTTTAGTTGGAAGAGGTTGCATCCACTTCACCTCAAGCTATGTTTGACCTTGAGGAGGTAAATTATAGAACTTCTGAAATGCTTCTAAGTTTGAAAGACATAGTCATTGATATTTTTTAACTGTTAAAAAGAGCACCTCTCTGGTGGACTAAAGACACATTATGGAAATTTTATCAAGGGAAAGCTCCACTTATACCAAATTTGGACCACGCAAAAGGCATCTAAGCTTAGGCTATCCTAGAATGAACTTTGCTAAAGATAACTGTTTGAAAGGGCAAAGAGTACTCCAAAGAGTGGTGGAACATTACAATCTTGAGCCTAAAGAAGAATCATACATGGCCATTCGGAGAAGAGAGTGTGCTCTGCACTGAGGGAACTTCAGTAGAAGATCTCTCCTGAAGGATAAAAATGTTCCACTAGAGTAAAGTGATGGCAGCTGTCTATTGACATCAAGAAGGCTCTAATAACAAATTAGAACCATACCAGTTATGTGTCACTGTACCTCTTAATCTCTAATGTTTTCTTTCCTTAGGTATAATCTTGACAGAATCAAGGAAGAGTATGTAGAATAAAGTAGTCAATTAAGAATGATGGAGAAGAGGTTAGAAGAAAACAATGCTTTCAAAGGAATAATTATCTTCATTTGATTACACTTCCTCAACCCAAGCATTCCTTAATAAAACTTTGATCAGTGTCATATCTAAGTTTATAGTGAAATTTCTGACTGGAGTTTGCCTGAGAGGAGATTCTTCTTCCTCTAACTGACCTTGATAACTAATTATTAGTTATGATGTTAGTTATGAACATTTTTCTTTTAGGAAACAAGAAAAGAGGTCAGGCTATTGATAGGAGGCAATTTCAGAAGTCTTGTATACCACAGTAACCTCAGATTTCAGCTGAAAATACAAATTAAAACTATCAAGATTTGTTTATGGTTAAATATGTAGATGATGGAAAAGGATAAAGAGCAGATGACTTGAGGATGATTCTAGGAGGCAGCACATGTGTCATCTTTCAGAATGTAAGCTCTGTTACCGAACTAATGGGTTTAAGTGCTAATTCTAACACTTCCTAGCCGTGAGAACTTGAAAAAGTAACGAAACTTCTCAGAACTTTGCTTTCCTCGTATGTAGATAAGGAATGATTTTGATATCTCACACTTCGGTTTCTTGTGATGATTAATGAGCTAATTCACATCATACATTTAGAAAAAGAACCGGAACATAGTAAGTAGTTAATAAATAAAAGGTACTATTATCATAAGTCTCATCATTACCACCACTATTATCACTGCTACCACTATCATCATAAAAATTCTTCCATGGCTTAGATTTCAGATTTTGACCCCCCCAAATGAATTTTCCATATTACATCAGTATTTCCAGCATAATCTAGGCAAACAAATTGATTAGTATAGAGCCATTCTATAACAGTCCAACTGACCAAATGTTTCCCCTTCTTTTTTTTTTATGTTTATCCATTTTTGAAAGAGACAGAGCACAAACAGGTGTGGGGCCAAGAGAGAGGGGGACACAGAATCTGAAGTAGGCTCCAGGCTCTGAGCTGTCAGCACAGAGCCCGACGTGGGGCTCGAACTCACGAACCGCGAGATCATGACCTGAGTGGAAGTTGGATGCTCAACCGACTGAGCCATCCAGGCGCCCCTATGTTACCCCTTCTTGATTCCTCCCAGTTGTAGTGTAATCTTAGAAGGGATCCTGTCATAGCGTTACATTCTTTTTTTCAGTAATGCAAGATAATCATGTCATTGGAGCTATTTATTATACATCTCCCATCGAATATGTACTTTAATTGGGGATTTGCTTGATGCCAGTCATCATGCTTTATGCTTTACAATACCATGTTTAATCCTTAAAATAAGTTCCCCTTTCAAGGTAGATATTATTCTATTTTTCAGATGAGGAAACTGAAGTTTAGAGAGCTTATGTGACTTATGTAAAATCTCACATATTAAAACCAGTAGGCATAGGACTTAAACATACCTTCTGATTCCAGAGATCATTCTTTACCTTGAATTGGTGTATTTTATTGGGACTTGTTTGGCATAGTCTGAATGGTTATAGATCTCTAAGTGTCTAATCCCCTGTGTTTTTTTTTCATGGTGCAGTGATGTGCATAAGATGCTCTCTGTCCATCCCTGACAATCTCATCTAGCTGTTACCTCAAGCTTTACTCCGTTATTAACCTTTTGGGATCTTTTCACAGAACAATTTCCTTATACTGACACTATACCTCATATATTCTGAACATTATTAAGTTCATTACAAAAAAAAAGAGGGAAGTTCAACAATTTTTTGATACATCAGCATATACAAGGTTACAAAATGGCTGAGCCAAAATATTAATCATAAAATGTGGTATAAAGGCCATCATACCAAAATTCCATGTTCACTTTAACTTCTATGTAATAACTGGCTTTCACTGATTATTGTAGCCATGATCTCAAGATGGTCTTAGTCAATTGTATTTTGTGGACTAAACCTCCAGAATTGTCCATATCAAGAACTGGTTATTCTTACCACACAGACTTACTCTATGGCCAAGTGACTTGTTTGACTTGATTGATTGTGCTAAACTGTGTTCAGTCAAAAGTGATCTATGAAGATATCATAGACTCTATTCAGAACTTGTCCTCAAACCAGATAAAAACATACAGAAAATCTTAGTATGTCATCAGAAAAGGATACTTGAAAGAAAAGTAACCTGTGACTTAAAGAATCTTGCAAAAATAAAGGATAGTCCTCAAGTCTGTCTGTAATGTGTGATAAATCTTTTTCATTTTTCCCACTTAAGTAGAGGCTTACTAAGAAATCAGCCTTCGTCTTGTCCCTGATTCTCTTTCAGTAGAGAGATTTCATGAAAACAAAGTTGTGCTTTCCTCACATAGATATGTTTCACTTTCTCCTCCAGAAGTCAGACAAATAATATTCCAATAAAAAAGGTTTGCTGACCTTACCTGAGGACTGGCTCAGTGCTCTGTTACCATTAACTTTAATAATACTTTATTATTATAATAATAATAGAACCAGTCTATTATATATAATAGAACCTAATATATATATATATTATATAATATATATAATATATATATATATAATATATTATATAATATATATATATATATAATATATTATATAATATATATATATATATATATATATATATAATAGAACCTAATCTAGAACCAGTCCATTCCTTGTCACCCCCTTTGATGCCTTGTTTTGAGATTCCTACCAAATGCAGACTCCCACACATTGCTTTACTATAAATGAGCTTCATTCTAAAATAAACTACTGTAAAGAAGTACACAAAAGGAAGTACACAAAAGTGATGGTACACTT
Source organism: Leopardus geoffroyi (assembly GCF_018350155.1). NCBI lineage: Eukaryota > Metazoa > Chordata > Mammalia > Carnivora > Felidae > Leopardus > Leopardus geoffroyi. Next base: position 48,473,881 of record NC_059342.1, read on the forward strand.
TTGGATACATCAATACATTTTGCTTTAGAAAATTAAGCTACATTCTTAAAATGGTTGCTAGTGATTCACGATGAAATTTTATGGCCACTTTATTGATAGTAATGCTGCAACTCCTACATTCCGTGATCCTCTTCCCCTTTTTTCTCTTGCTGTTCCAAGTAGGAAGAGGTGTTAACACCATAAATAATAGATGTAGTGTCACTGATACAAAGGCAGAGCACTAGCAAAACGTATGTGGACAATAACAAAGAAGTAGTTTGTTCATAGGAAGATTTTGTTTCTTGCTGGATTCTACTCTTGACTTCTACTACAGAGCCAAATGAGCTTTGAATGAAGTTTATGCAGAAAAACTCTTGTTCATTAACCCTATATTCTGCTCTCCCTTTAGAAACAGTCTTATAGAGACATTAAAAGTCTCCAAATAGTTTCTCATTCTGACCTGTTACTTAGCAGCATTTACATGTTCCTCTGGGACTTAGACTGTTCATCAGTAAAAATGGAGATGATAATTTATATTTCACAGGGTTGTTATATTACCAGTATCTGACTCATAATCTGTGCTTCATAAATGCTAGCAGTTATTATTGTTGCCATCATGATAGCTGAGATAGGTGTCTTTGAGTGACAATATTCTTGCTTACCAATTATGCTTATAAGAAAATGATGTATGCTGGAATTAAAATGGGTAAGGAGAGGCACATAGGAAAGAATAAAGGATATGAATGATAATTCCCTATTTACCTTTAACTTAATCAAATTTAGGAAGCTACTGAGGATGAGAAGCAAAGTCTGTATGCCCTAGAACAGATTATGTTGTGCTGCAGAGGCCCAGAGGAGGTTAAAAGCGGACCAGTGGCGCCTTCCTTCATCTTTGGGAGAATCAAAATCTATGCCACAAGTAAATGTTTTGCTCAGTTAAGAATGTCACAATACCTCTTTTTAGATGGGGTTTAAAATTATGAGGTCATGGAATATTAGAGCTGAAAGGGCCTTGGTGATCACCTCACCAGTGTCTGAATTTTATAGGTGAAAGAACTGAGGCCAGAGTCATAGAATGATTTGTTCAGGGTCGCTCAACTGGTCAGTGGCAGAGATAAAAAAAGACATCTGGTAGCCTCATAGCCAGGGTGTATATGAAAGTTTTATATCTGTAGACCTTACAAACAGAGTTTCAATAAGAAGCAGCTGGAGGCATGAGTGTATTTTATTGTATTCTGCAAGAAAAATGAATCTGCAGATAGTTTTATACCAAGAAAACAATATTCCACCCAAATTAGGTTCAAGAGCTGTCAACAATAAAATAATTCTATCAGCTATTTAAAGTACAATTATTACTGTGAAGTACTTGGTAGTCCAAGGATATCTTTATATCACACTAAAACATCTGGACGCTTCAATCAACCGGATGTATTTACATTTTATAGACACAACCCAAATGATGTAGCAAATTTAGATTTCTTTTTTTAACCACAGGGTTAAGTGCTCTAAATGTCTGAAACAAGCTGAGTTGTAACAGAGAGAGTGCTCAGTTAGTACTGGGTTTGCTAATCACCACCCTGATCTATTGGGTTTTAACTCTCAGAAGCCAAACTTGATTCCCTCATTTGAAAGTTCACCACTTCAGGGAGTAAGGAGAATGGGATAAATGGATGTAATCTTTATATTTTGTCGGTAATGATAAGTTCTTTAAATTTGTCAGGCAATCATGACTTGATATTGTTCTGCTAATACTGTGGTTGGTTTAGGATGTATTTCTGGAGAAATAGGCCTATACTCATCTTTCAAAAAATGAAGCCCAGAAATTCCTTCCTCCCTCTTCTCTTCCCGTTCATTTCCCACATGCCCCTTAAAAGTAAAGTTTGTGTCCTCTCATGTGCAACCTTTCTTAATTTCATGATTCAATTTGGTCAGTAAATATTTTGTGATGCTTGAGCTATTTACCAGGCAGTGTGCTAGTTGCTGGGTGAATAACAGTGAATAGATTAGATGGCCCTTAACTTGAGAGACCTTGACATTTGACATGGGGTACAGAGACATAATTACAAGGTGTGTGATAAGAGCCATGACAGAAGAACATACAGGGTGCTGAAGGACACGAAGAGAGGCATCTAACACAGCTTTGAGTGTCTTGGATTAATTCATGACCAAAGAAAAAGATAGAATGAAAGGGAGGGAAGGAAGGAAGGAAAGAAGATAGGAAGGCAGGCAGGCTATAAAGAAAGTAGATAATATAATCAGTCTAAAAATGTGTAAGGGCCCGTGGTAATTTTGAAAATTCTTTTGGTGTTACCCAAGTACAAAGTTCAACAAGCACTGTTTCTCTTGATTGGTTATTTAGTTTTACTGGATCTGTGGGAATCAAATTGTAATGCTGAAATAGGTAGAAAAACAAACAGAAGTTCATATAGAAACAAAAACTCGGGGTGGGGGAGAGAATGGGCAGAGTGAGAAAGCTAAGGAGAAATTGCGGTCAAAGCAGTGGGCATCAGGAGAGAGGCAAGATATGAGTTGTTGGGAAGTTGGCAAGCTCTCATATGTAGATAATTCTAGGCAGCAAGGTCTCTTGATTCAAAAATACCCCTATACTACTTACAGTGCATACTGAAGAACAGTATCTACATACTTTCAGGATGGAAGCACTCATTCCTTCCCCTGTCATTCTGGAAAATTGGCTTGGGCTGAAAGGAGCTGCCTTACCTGAGGTCATACTCCCCTGTTTCCTGTGTTGGCCTGCCTCTAAAGAGTGGTTTATGCCGTGATACAACTTCATGGGCTCTCCCATTCCTAAATTTGAACCATGTCCAAAGAGTCTTCTGAGCTTCGGAACAATCACTTGGGCTCATTTGAGGTCGCTACTGTATCGCCATAACAAATTATCCCTTGGTCCAGTCCTGTGTCTTTCACTCCTTCCCAGATGTTTGAACCAAGGCCCATGCCCTAACAAAATTTGTGCATGCATATCTCAATTTCAGAATCTGCTTCCCCGGAAACCTGGCCTAAAACGTCTTTCTGGAAAGTTAGTAACGTCATCAAAATCTGCTCACAGAGGCAACTACATCTAATTCTAATGATCTTATGTTAATATTAAATGCTAATGGTTAAACAAGAGTTTAAGATAAAGAAAATTCTGCATTGTCTGCTTGACAATTAGGTGTGATTTCACATTTGACAGATAACAGTATCATCTTCATGGGGGCCATTCAGTCAGCAAGTGCTACCCAATAGTAAAAATCTATCGAAAAAATGATAAAATGAAATTACTGCTAGTCTTAAAATGTTGGGATAATCTCAACTGTTTGTTGGAAATAGGACTTGAAGACTTTTTTGTATCTAAAAAAAAAGATCCTTGTTGGAATGAGAAATTCAAAGCAAAAGTTTTCTCAAGAATCCCCTCTTCCTTGATATCCCTTAAAAAAAACAGTCTACATGAATTTGCTTAGTATTTCACTATAGACTAGAGACTTAAAAATTGACATCAAGTGCTTTAAAAATGCAATAGAAAAAGTAGAGTAAAATCAATAATAGTGTGAGGAATGACTTGAACAGCTTGTATTTTCACAGTGGTCATCAAAAAGTAATTTTATATCCAATAATTTGTATCGATTGTTTGTGAAACTGTAATGCATTATATGCCATAAGCCTGGTTGTGCAGTTATAAATATATGTACCATTTTGTTGGTCTTGTTTTTTTTTTCTTATGAGTTTCATTTTCTCTAAAACGCATCTTACTTTGTAGTGTTTCTATGTGGAGGCAAGATTCAGAACCGCGACTATTAATTCAAAATAGCTTCAGCCACACAATGGGCACTCTTCTTTGGGTAGTGAAAAACAAGGGCAAAATGTGTAACGTACACTATCCAAGAGAAAGTATTGTGGAGTCATCTATAGTGTGATCATCGAGTACTGTGCCTTTTCCTGGGGCCCATATTAAACTATTTCGTTAAAAGCCTGATTGTGCCATTTAAATGTCAAAAATATGCAGACTCTAGGATATATTCAGCATAAAACCTCCCAGTATATCTAGAATTTCTATCATGGATAGAGAAGATATTACCTCATCAAACTTTGTATTGCCCTTGGCTTTTATATTTATGGACTTATCCAAAGTAGCACTCCTTTTCTCTTCTGTCTTTTCAGTCAACATTCTCTGGAAAGGGAATACTACGATGAAGAGCTTTAATTTACTTAAAGTGAGGTTTAAGGTACCAAGGCAAGACATACCTGAAGGAAAACATAGTTTTTTTTCGTTACAATCCTCACATGGATTTGAATCAGGAGAAGAAAACCTGATGTTAGGAGTGTTCCTTGCTGATTGCTGCAGTGGATATTTGTGTCAATTTGGAGGGAGAAGCATGAAAGGTCCAAATTACTGTGAATAATAGTAATAATAATAATAATAATAATAATAATAATAATAATAATAGTAATTTTAAACAATAGAAACAATGGGGGTGGAGGAGGTGGAGGAGGAGACATTTTATCAAGTGAAGAAGAAAGGAGACAATAGCCTGTGAGAATTTTTAGTGAGTTTGCTCCAGGACGTGTGAGAAAAAGTTTGCTATTGGATTGAGCGAGTTTTCAATACTGGTACGAGATGAAAGTGGATTCTTTCTAGGGAACAAGAAAAGGAGCTGAGTTCTGATTTACAGAAGGAGGGAAGCTTTTGAAAGCATAGAAGTTAACTCTGAAGCCTCTAAAGCTTAATCTGATACGGCTTTTAACTACTCCTCTGGCATTTACTGTTTACGTGACCTTGAACAGCTTACTTCTTTGAATCTCATTTTCTTTATCTAAAAATAAAGAGTATCAATACGTATTTGAAGGTGGTTGTTAGGATTTAATGAAAACATTCATTCATTTATTCAAGAAATACATGCCAAGAAATACATGGTCCTATTTATAACAGTGTCCTAGTTATATAAGAGTGCACAAGTTTCCTGACCTTAACAAGAAAGTTAATAAATCAGCCAACAAATACACAAATAAGGTAATCACAGATTAAAATGATCAAGATATGATGAGTGATAGATAAAAGGTAATTAGGATAAAGGGTCATTGCTTTAGAGAAGTATGTTTTAGATGGGTTGATCAAATGAACCTTTTCTGAGAAGATGACTTGGATTAAAAGTGACTAGTGAAAGGCAAGCACCGAACAGCCCAGAGAAAAGCATTTGAGGCGGAGTTAACAGCAAATACAAAGGCCCTAGAATACAAAGAAGCTGGAGGTAGAGGAATAAAATGGCTAAAGCAAGTTGAGAGAGGCAGAATGTGGGTTGGGCTGGATCTTTCAGTCAGCACACAGTAATAGTAACCATTGAAAGTTATGCTATCCATTTAAGTCCTAAGACTGTTTCTATTACAGTTGGGGAATTGATCTAATGTTGGCAGGAGATTATTGTATCCAGTAGTGAGTGGTTTAATGAATAAATTGCTAAACTAGTGAACAGTATATGAAGTTTTAATTTAGAAACTTACTAGTGCATTCTTACATGAACTTGTGAAAATTATATAATCTCAGCCTCAATATCAGTGATTCCCTACATTTCGTCTCTATGATTCTTCTAAAGACCCCCCCCCAAGAATTCAAATTATAAATATTGTAACTAGTAAGATCCATAGAGTAGAGGAAGGTACATCATATATCTTAATCATGACATGTGGGTTGTGACTCTCCGTGTAAACATTGTAATTAATTTGAATTGTTGATAAAATTAAGACTAATGTGTCATTTTACTGTAATTATTTAATTTGTAATTTATCATTGCCACTTTCCAAAATAGTTTTGATGCAACAGTCTCTAGTGTGGTGGAATCACTGTCAATATATAAATTATCTATAGAACACACGTCATGAACATACCTAATGCAAATGGAGGGAAGTATCAAACAATACCAGGATGTTTTGAAATACTCACATGGTGTCAAGAATGATGAAATGTTAAACTGAATTGTGCCCCTGGCCCCCGCTTCATATGTTGAAGCCCTGTCCCCCTAATGTGACTGTATTAGGAGGCAGGGACTCTGAGGAGCTAATTAAAGCTAAATGGGGTCATCAGGGTAGGGCTATAATTCAATAAGACTCGTATCCCTAGAAGAAGAGGAAGAGATACCAAAAGTGCACATGGACAGAGTAAAGCCATGGAAAGACATAGCAAGAAAGTGACTGTCTGGAAGCCAAGGAGAGAGGCTTCACCGAAACCAATCCCCCTGGCATCCTGATCTTAGACTTCTGACTTCCAGAACTGTGAGAAAATGTATTTATGTCGTTTAAGCTCCTAAGTCTTGTTTTTTTTTTTTTTTTTTTTTTTATGGTAGCCTGAGAGATAAATGGACCCTACTTCCAAGTTAACAAGTTAGCCTTGCACACACTGTTTCATGGATATCGGCAGGAGCCACAAGATTATTTAGTCAGGGTCAAAGGCCTATATGACTCAAAATAATAGCAGTGGAGAAAGTATCAGCATATTGTCTTGTGCTGGTTCTCTTAGTCTTATTTCCCAAAGGGTGACACAAAGAGGACTGAGTGATGTCTGCATATGCATGAGTTGTGTTGTATAACAGAGGAAACTTGGGTTAACAAATGGGGGCAAGCATGCCTTGGTCTGAAGGCTGTAAGGAAACCTGACCTGTCTTCTGAAGGAAGACATTGTTTCTATCTTCCAAGGCCATTCACTGCTCTACAAATATCCTTTACAAGATAATCTGGAACATAGAAAATCAAGGTCTTCATTTGCAAGGTGTGCAAAAATGTGGGAGTCCAGTGGAGAGTTATCTGCCAACACAGGGTTGCTCTTGTAAAGGAAAAATAATGGCTCAGGAAAATTGTGTTCAAAGAGAAGCTTCGTTAAAGAATCTCATACTTCTTAGATGAAAGATAACCAACAGCTTCGAATGCAAAAATCTGGTGCTTATACAATCTTATATCTTATTTGAATGAATTAGTTTTTGTTTCTGTTTTTGTTTTTTTAATTAAAATGCTCCTTCCCAAGTACAGTAACCTTGGGCAACACAAGCAATTAGGTGGGTGAACATTATTGATAAATTTAACTTTAGTTTCTTGGTCAGATAAGTAAGTTGAAAGAGGGCAGTAATTAAGAAATGGATCTTCTGATTAGCATAAGTTTACAATTTTGAAGATGGAGCCCTGATATTTTTTTTTAACTTCCATTAGATACAATTACTTCTGACCATTTTCACTGGTTTCCAGGAGTCAGAATTCATAAGTCTCCTTTCCTCTTCCCACATCTCCAAACATGGTTTTTCCAGAAATAGATTAAATAAATTGATTCGGCCCTTCTCCTGGGCATGTTCTATACTTGTTCCATACCCATGGACTCCTTTAGAGCCAAGAAGGCATCTTCCCTTGTGTTTGTTTCTGAAATGCTGATCGAGAGTCAAATCTATCATGTACAATTATTTTTTTCAGAATCCTAAATGAATTAACAGGCTTTAAGACCAGACCTGCCAGAGTTCTGAGACACTTCACTCTTCATTGTTATTCTAAGTTGCTCAGTGGTCTGTATTATTGTAATAATTGTATGACTTTACTTGAGATCCTGCTTTCAGGAAAAATCTGGGACATAATTTTAACTTTGGAAATAACACTTGTTCCCTTCTGAAGTCTGCCACTGTTTGATTTGTGGTGTAGGTTCATTAATGTCACCATTAAACGGGAGACAAAGGGCCATATCATTCAATATCATCAAATCATTGTTATGTTTAATTAAGCAACCAATCTCCTAGCCTCAAAATTCTCATTTAATTGTAAAACACAAAATAGCCCAGCAAGAACAGAGCTGGGGCGGGCGGGGGGAGAAACGCCACTTTTAAGTATGCTTTGGCATGTCACTTCCAACTTTTCTGTGTAACCTAACTGCCCCCCTCCCTCAGCCACTGGCTTCCACCCGACAGTTAACAACACACGATTTTCAAAGCAACACCTTAGCGCTCATGAAATTCGTTACTAAGGTTCAGATTAAAGCTTAATTTATACTATTATCATCTACTAATTGTTTGAACATTCTTAGTCTATCAGTGTGAAACATCTCTAAATGCGGTGAAGCCTTAAAAAACTTCTCCAGTATTTTTGTTGCTTTCTCTGAGAAGTAACGTAAACGTATTATTTATGAAAAGTTTTTTTTTTCTGCTTGTGCCCATTTCAATTAATCAGTCTAGTGATCACATATCTTAAAGCCGCTTGCATCATCTGAAAAGTTTAAATATCAAACAGATATCAACCAAAAGAAGAACTTCCTTTAGAGTCATTAATACCCTGCTGCTTCAAAGAACATGTATTAATGAAATCATTCTTAGTAATTAGAATAAAATGATAGTTATATTTTGGGCCAGCTACATGGGTATGCGAGCTATGCCATCACACAGTGACCTAAGGGTCCCATGCTTGGTTTAATAGTTGGCCCCTACTATCTGGAAATTTGTAATTTTTGAATAAAAGGACCCATGTTTTCATTTTGTAATGGACATCACAAATCATGTAGCCAGCCCCGGTTATATTTTATAATATACTTATGACTTTATTTTCATTTTAATTTATCTGCCAAGTAGCCAGCAAGGACCAGCTCACGTAGCTAACTTGGTCCACTTACAGAGGTGTGAAGTTTTTTGTTTGTTTTTTGTTTGTTTTTAGTGTGGACAATAAGGAAATTCTTTCATGTTCCCCAGGTTTATAGTCAAATACAGGGAGAGGGAACTGAATTAACATTTGGATGAAGAATTTTTTAAAATATTTGTTTAATAGTAGAAAAAATTATGTAATGCTGAGCTGTATCATTAAGATGTCTGTAGCTGAGACAGGATTTATGTAGTTTTTCTTAAACTAAGAATTATATAAAAAAGAAAGAGCCAAAATAAATAAGCAGATAGCCTGAAATGCCTTAAAATGCATTGTCACAGTTTGATGCAACATCACATAAATTAGAGAAATCAATATAGACATTAAAATATTCAGGAAATGCAGATAAAGAACAGACAGGGAAATGGCCTTACAATGCAATATGAGATTCTGATTAGGCATTCAGCTGATGTCTGTATGTCACTGGTATCTCTCTGTTTTTTAATTCTGAAGCTTGAATACTGGAGTAGGCAATGACTTCCACAGAAGGCCTGCAAGCATTCTGCTCTTCCCCAGGTAAAGGGCAGTCGCTGAACTGCCAGGCTCCTATCACAACTTTTCATATGTCTTTATATCACTCCCTGTATCTCTAAATCAGCTCAACCTGTGTGTTAGCATTCTGTCGTACTCAGCATCCACAGCAAAATCAGAATGAAGGGAACTGAGGTAAAGAGTTAGAGATGATTAGACTTTAGCGTTCACTGCTTACTTCTCATTAGTTCTGTCCTGAATTCATTACGGTGTCAGCACAGGGGCCAATACTTGTTTATGTAATGGTTAAGATATCCTCCTGTTTGAAGATTCAAGAATAGATCAAGAAAAGCCCCCAAGGCCCCTTCTAGGCCTACTGTAGTATTTGCTATTGAATTCATAAAACGGTGCCCTTCAGGGTAAAATCACCTCCTAGCAGAGAGAGAAGATGAAACATTTATTTAAAATGTATCAGATGGCACATCATCAGGTAGCAGAATATATTAAAATATATGGAATTTTTAGATCTGTCAGCGGGGTGCTCTGTTCTTTTTTAAGTGTCATAGTGGCATATAGGAAAGAAGATTGCAAAGATTATACAACTTTCAGGCATTTAGGGCTTCAATGAACAAACAAGTTTATTTGCATCAGATAAAAATTAGACAGTATTAAAAGCATGTTTACCACTACTTTGTATGCACACTTTAAGGTAGAATGTGTTTACATCTCATCTTATCAACACTTATAACCATTCGGGAGATGTCTTAATTGGAGCACTTCTTTTTTTCTTTTTTTATTTTTTTTAATGTTTTTATTTATTTTTGAGACAGAGACAGAGCATGAGCAGGGGAGGGGCAGAGAGAGAGGGTGACACAGAATACAAAGCAGGCCCCAGGCTCTGAGCTGTCAGCACAGAGCCTGATGCAGGGCTTGAATTCGCGGACTGTGAGATCATGACCTGAGCTGAAGTCAGACGTTTAACTGACTGAGCCACCCAGGCGCCCCTTAATTGGAGAACTTCTTAAATAATGAAGTCCTTTTGAGTAATTGAGGACACTGTGCACATAATGTTTATGGCAATAATTAATAAATCCTTTTGTTGTAAAATGTGAATTTCTTAAATAATAAACTGGTAGCAATGCTTAGGGAGATGTGGAAGGAATTTTTGCCACTGTCCGTTTGTTTAAGACTTCTAGGTCTCAGTTTCCCAATGTGTAAAATTACAGACTAGCCAAGAGTTGAGGTTCATCTGAGCTGTTATGTTATTCTATCTTTTTATTTATTTTTTTTTTAATTTTTTTTTTCAATGTTTATTTATTTTTGGGACAGAGAGAGACAGAGCATGAACAGGGGAGGGTCAGAGCGAGAGGGAGACACAGAATCGGAAACAGGCTCCAGGCTCTAAGCCATCAACCCAGAGCCTGACGCGGGGCTCGAACTCACGGATCGCGAGATCGTGACCTGGCTGAAGTCGGACGCTTAACCGACTGCGCCACCCAGGCGCCCCATGTTATTCTATCTTGATAAGACCTGCAGAAAAATTTAATTGTTCATTATCTGTCTTTGAGATTCACGGTTTCATTTCTTTACTAATTCCTTCATTTGTTGATTTCCCCAACAAGATTTATTTGACTCTTGTCAAGTGCTGTGCTTAGTTCCTGAGACTCAATGACAAGGGAGGGTGAGGTAGGAGGAGGTGGGGGAGGTGACCTCATTGAGCTTACGGTCTAGTGAGTGAGGCAGACAATAATAAAAGAATGACAGAAGTAAACATGACCTTGAAACTACGGTGAATACCATCATGAACAATTACATGGAGCTGGGGGGCTGCATATTACCTAGTAAAGAACAAGGATAATAATAATGCTGAGAGCTAAGAGGCAGAATTAAAGATAGGAGGAGGCTAGAGTCAGGACTGGCACAGGGAAGAGGAATATCTTGGTTGATAATGATATGGTTTAATAAAAGACCAATCTGTTTCAAAAATAGAATCTTGTGATCTTTCTAGCCCTAAACACAGTTTATGGATGTATTTCAATGTGCCTAATAGTCCAAAAGTTGCTCTTCTCCCTTTTGTTTCTTTTCCTTGAATTATTACTATTTTTTAGCATGTTGAAAGGTTGATAATCCCTGAAACACCACTTATTTTAGTACTAGCCAAGGATGAAGTAATGCTACTATTTTACATTGATGATTATGTGATCAGCCTTTTCGTGACATTTTCCATGGTGCCTGTATTTGCTGCAAAGGTAAAAACAGGAGTGGATCAATTGACTTTGCTCTTGGTAGGCCTGGCAGAGGAGGCTTACACCTGATGTGGTCATCAACACTATAAACAGTCAGAGGTACATTAATTGGAATCTTTCTTAAAGAATGAAGTTTCTGGGTAATTGAAGGCATATGTGTATGCACTGTTTATCATGTGAATCAATAAATGCTTTCACAGTAAATCCTCACTTTCTAATAGCACCGCAGAGAGAGAGTGCTTGTGACAAATTTGCTCATCTCTTTTTCATTTAGGAGCTGATCTAATGATTTAGAGTCATTGCTCTGTCCTTATAAAAGTTAACAGATATTGCATTATACTCTTAAAGAAGTTTTATAAATAACAGATTTCCAGTTTCACTCTTCAGATTCAGAGTTGAACCGACCTCCAAATACTTAATGAACTCTAATGAAAAATGAGTATACAGGAAACTTTGCTTTATGAAAATTAGAACCATATAGCAAGCTTTATGTATTAAAAAAAAAAAAAAAACTTACTCTGATTATGTGAGGAGATAATAATGGTGCAATAATGCATTTCCCAGAATGACAGCCAGTGATATCTGTAAATGGCCTTCGGTAGAAGAAAGAAAACACACTGCTCCAATCAATACACAGATAGTCCGTAATGTAAAGATTAGGATCAGAATATTTAAAAATTTAATACTTTGCCACTCCATATAGCACTTTGGAAGTCAATATCTTTGGGAACCTGGTCCATTTCCCTTCTTTGAGAGCATTATATATTTAAGGTTTTTAAATTATTTATCTAGTCCATGTGATTAAAAATGAAAAAAGTTAGCCCATCCATTATCTTCTGCAGCTGCTGTCTGGATATTAGTCTCCCCACCCCCTTGAATCCGTGTTTGTTTTTTTTTTTTCTTTTTACCCTGTAAAGGAAACTCAATAGGTACATTAAGAGAGCAAAAGAAAACCTTATCTACTTGCTAACATCAGAGAATGTTGCTGTTTAAGCGGTGTGCAAGGATGGCTTTGTGTGAACAATATACTCAAATATTTTTACTCAATTGTAATACTTTCAGAACTGATAGTCAAAAATATGATGTAGTTAAATGGCAAGAAAGCATATTATGTCTCTTTTCCTGGTCAGTTATATTTGGGGGATTTATTTATCTATTAAAAAGTGTATTCTGAAAGTTACTCCAAAGTCAACCCTTTGAGAATAGGAACATTTTTTAAATTAGATTATTTTAGTCCTTCCTCCCTTTACTGTCAGGAAGGGAAGGAACATATTTAAATAAAGTGGAGAATCTTTTTAAAAATAGTCACCAAATTCAGGGTAATTTCTCCTACCAGTTTAATTTTATGGTTATTAATTTTCTTTCTTGTGAAAGTTTGATTTGCTTATGTATATCCTTTAAATGTTACTGATATCACAATTGCTGGTTTTCCAAATGTGTTATTCAGTGTGGATTACAACCTATGACTTTTATTATATCCTTTGAGAGTTTCTACTATTAAGGGTGAAATGAGTTTGTTTCATAATCGTTATACATCTCTTTATTTTTCCACACACATACTCAGTAACCTTTTTGCTCTCCTCTTAACATACAAATATTTAAAATACCTAAAGAAGAGAATATTGGAAAATAGGATGTATCTAAAATATTAAAGACACTTAGAAATATTCAAAAATGAGAAAGACAGGGGAATGTTTTATATTCCTCTAAGTAAGCTAAAAGACTGTGGAAGGATATCCCTTAGATTATTCCATAGAAATTCTCCTTTTGTTTCATGCAGATCCTGTCATGCCACTTGGTTTACAGGAATGTTGATTATTATAGACTCAGTGCATTGGCTACAATGGAGGGCAATTCTTTGCTCAGCCTAAAACCCATGTAACTCCAAGATTAACATGTTGTGTTTTTTTTTGTTTGTTTTTTTTTTTTCCTGCTTTCTCTGAAGCAGAATAAGGAAGAGATTAGGAAGAGGATCCAAGCTAAGATTCTGGGTGTTTCCTCTGGTTATGAACAGAGAGAGGACTAAAGAGCAACAGTGAGTTGTGTGTTGTATTTCTTTGGTGCGCTGTTCTCAAATATGTATATTTTGTGGAGCTGAGTTTTTGGCACAATACGGACTTAGAGCATTCTAATGATGTCAGGCCAAGAGGAAGAATCTTCAGAGGATTTTACCGTTTCTTTTATCCTAAATCTCATTCTGTTACAAAGAAACAGTTGATCTTCTGTTGTTCCTGAGCTTAGATTTTGGCTGAGATGAGAGGGATAGATGTGGCCCTTCCAACATTGCCATTTTATGATCTATAAAATGAGGGAATGTATGGTGAGAACAGGCAGCTCGATTCTGCAGCCCTATTGCAATGATAACAAGATTGGCAGTTATGTGACCCCCACCCCCAGTTGATCTCACACCTCTCTGAAATGGGTTCTTTTCATGGACCTTCCCACTGCAAGAGCAGGTTATATGGAGAATGGTATCTTTGAAGGACAGTATTAACAATTAGAAATAAACGAATGCGAGGCACCTGGCTGACTCACTAGGTGGAGTGTGTGACTCTTGATCTCAGGGTCATGAGTGTGAGCCCCATGTGGGGTATAGAGATTACTTGAAAATCTTTAAAAAAATTTTAAAAGCATGAACATATAGTGGCATGATAACAAGACACATTTCTTCTTGTACAGTGAACCTGACACCTGTAGGTCATAAAGTTTAATATTTAAAAAGATTGAGATATAAGGTTACAATTTATGAAGGGTAGAGGAGGTATCCTTAATCAACCTGAATACTTCACTTTTGGTCTTACTCAATTTTACTTCTTTTGACCTGGCTAGATTTTTCTAGATCTGCTTTAATATATGTCTCACACGATTCTTGTCCAGCCTGGATTGCATTAGAGCATTGCAGTCTCGTATCTGGATCATAATTACTCTTTATTGAATACCCTTATTCAGGGCAGACTAAGTATCCAGCATTTATATCTATCTTAGCATTCAAGCAACACAATTATCTCCAGGATCCACCAGACTCTATGTACAATTAATAATGGAAGTGTGATGGCTTCTTCAATGCCCTGTAGATTATTGCTGTCCAAAATTTTCCCAAGTCATGAAAAATAATAAGGGCTAGCATTTATCAAGTTATTTTAGTATGTGCATGACACTGTGCTAAATGCTATGTGCACTTTCAAATTTCATATCTCAAATCTAAGAAGCAGGCAGTGTCATTATCCTCTCTTTGGGAATAAATGCAGGCATAGAGGATTTAAATATATTGCCTAAATTTTGTAAAACAATCTGGTAAATGAGCCTAGGATTAGAACTCAGTTCTTTACAACACAGCAGCCAGTGCTTTCCAACTCTTAATATGCTATTTCCTGGGAATAATTCACATTTACTTTCAAATAATTCTTTTACGTTCCTCGTCATGCTCTTCTTTTTTTATGTCTGTTTTTGAAACATCACTTGCAGGTAGATAGTAAGCTACCTTGCTGCTCTTGGTCAGTGTCCTCTGTGAGAAGCCTGTCTTACTCACCATTTTGGTGACATGGTGCTCCAGGACTCTTGCATTGCCCTAAGACACTGGATTCCCTCACGTCCTATTGAATTCTGTACCTTTTTTTAACTTGCTTTCTAATTTGAGTATTTTCTATTTGCCTGCCAGCTTATTCTGTGTTCCTGTGATCTGCCTTTTGTTCTGCTCTCATCACTGGAGGGCTATTTTATTAGCTGAAGACTTTTGCTAGAGTATTAAAGTATAATTTTCAAAAACTTAAAAACATGACTCTCATAACAATATAAACTGAATATGTCAATTTTTACTCAACTCTAATGAAAGAACCAGCAAGATAATAAACCTGGTTTGAAGAAAAATTTGAGAAATTGGGATTTTTATAGTTTTTCAGTTAAAGAAATGTAGAGATAAATTTGCTAATTAGTCCATGACTGAAAATTGGTTTATGTCTACTAGATGAAAAAAACAGTAACCTTTGGATTACTTTTCCTCCTGACCAGAAACCATTTGAATTGCTATTGTTGAAGAATCATTTGCAACTCTCTTAGACAAGAATCATATGCATGACTATCAGTTTTGTAAAAATTCATCCCTAATACTTTACAGTTGTGAAATATTCTGATTATTACATTTGTGATCAAACAAAGCTATACCCCCTAGAAAATCAGATAGTCCTCAGAAAGGGTGAGCTACTCCCAATACTATATTCAAAATATTCCCATTAATCTCTTTTCCTGTTTCCAAGTTCTGGATAAATTTTCATGATGAGTTTGTCAGGGTGAAATATGGCTGAATATATCCTCCATTGTCTAGAAACATGGATGTCATGACAAATTCTCTATAAATATAGTAAGGATTCTCCTGTCTAATGAAGGTCAGACTTTTTTTTTTTTTTTCCTGTTTTGCCATTTTATGATAACTGGCCTATGGTCTACAGTGGTGCCCGTCTATAAAATGTAAACTCAGAGTTAACTTAGATAAGAACATTTCTCTTCTACCCAGGGTGACAGGGGACCTTTCTCCAACCAAAACTTGGAGGCACATGACTAAGATGGGAAACAACTTGACTGAATTTTGAGTCTTTTGTTTTAGTTTTTTGTTTTGTTTTTTTGGTTTTTTTAATGTAGGCTCACAAAAACTAAAAGGAACCAACTTTGGGTGTGTGTGGGGGATGAAATCCTCATGACCCTCAGCATCAAACTAATTGAAGAAATAAATTCAGAATAAGGATTCCAAATTGAGATTTTGAAGATAAATGAATAGCTCTTTTGATTAGAATGTATACTGAACCAACCAAAGAAAAGGTCGTTTTTAAAATTTATTTCAAACTGGCTAGCCAGGACTTACATACATATTTTTCTAAATAGAAATGTTTTGCTCTTGTTTCTTGGTAACACAATAGGAGCTTTAAAATATTTGTTGAAATTTAATGCTAATAAAAGCCAAAAAACTATAACATAATACCTTTTCTTATTTTCAAAGAAAAACTTATCAACTACATTGTTTAGAATTATATTTGGTTTTGCTTTTTTTTTTTTCTTCATTTTTCCCCCCTCTTCTACTGGCTGCTACCATATTGGAATATAATACCCTTAGTGTCCTTTAGAATTTCACCAAAATTTCTGAGCTATGAGGAAAGCAAATTTAACAATGAGAAAAGTACATAATAGTTAAATATTATGCATTTGCTTAATAGATATTTATGTAGCTATTCAAAGTATTTATCATGTATGGATTGTGGAAAGTTAAAAAAATTTCTCATCTTCTGTATTGATGTATGCTACCCAATGTCAATGTTGGAAATAATCAAGATTTCTGTCTCCACTGATGTTAACAAATATTTTTTTTTCTGGTAAAACCTTGAGAAAATTCACATATTTTGCTTTTTTGTTTCTTCACATACAAACTATGGATTTAATTTGGAACATGTATTTAGATGTTTTTCCTTCACACCATTTTTTGAGGCATGGAGAGAGGAGTTGGTAAACTTAGAAATTAGCAGTATTAAGTGAGCCACCCAATATGCTTTCTCTCCAGTAGCATGCACACTACGCAGTCATACTCCTTAGCTGATGACACATAACATTTTTTTTCTTTGAAACCTATTAAGGACTCCTGTCATCCTAATAGAGTCTACTGAAAATTTTCATCAAAAAAGAAAAGGTGCATATGATAGGATTTTCATATTTCTAGGTGTCTCAGAAAAAGAGTGAGATGGCAACAGCTTTCCCTTTCTAGTCAGTGGTTAAGAAGATAACAAAGTGGCATGTGGAAAAATGATGAAGAAATAAAAAAAATATAACCAACTCTGGACTGGACCATGGAGGAAGACAGAGGACAGAGAGTAGGGAAGTAAGAATTGCTATCAGACTTTCCAATATGGGAAGCTCTAAATTTCTATTAAACAACAAAAATAAAACATTGTCTAAAATTCATAAGGAACAAGGGTTCCCATGTTGAGAAGTGATACATTCTTAAGAGATACTATTTTTGAAATATTTTATTAAACAAGTTTTCTTACATGTGGGGCATTGATTTTGGTGTTCAGGGCTTATATTCTAGTGTTAGTCAAACAGAGAGGCAACAGTGAAGAATCCAAAACAAGTTTTGAAATATTTTGTTACCTTTAATATTGCTGTGATAGAAACTTCTGGACAGAGAATGTAGAAGATAGGATTTTCTCACACACACACCTCCTCCCAGTCCACCCATCCCTCCTCCCAGACACATTTAGCATCACCTTGATGACTTTATGATAGAAATATTTTGTGAAATATGTGATGTGAAAGATTGATTCAGCTATAATTTAAACTTTGGCAAACGGCTACGAATAGAAACATGTATCGATAGTAAAAATGAATGCAACAATATTAAGCTAAAAGTTTGACACACACCCAGTAGATGCTCCACGTACAGTTCAAGTGTGAAGAGCATGGCACACTGGAGGCAATTACATTTTCAGAATGAAAGGAGTTATAATTCCTGATCCTTGGGCTCATTCATTTCAAGGCTTGCTCAATTGCAAATGTAACCAGAGATTTAATAACTAGTGTTACCCTGGGAGGATGCTGTAGGAATAAATTTAGATTTAAAAAATATATATTCACATCCTCTACATAAATGGCATCTTTCTCTCTCTTGCTTAAGAGCAGACTGACAGAAAGGTTATTCACTTTACTCTGCAGGCACTTACACATTTGAAGCATAGCTCTTTCAGCCATCACCTAAAATAGCACTTCTCTAGGGGCGCCTGGGTGGCTCAGTTAAGCAGTTAAGCGTCCAACTCTTGATTTCGGCTCAGGTCATGGTTTCACAGTTTATGGGTTCAAGCCCCACATCAGGCTCTGTGCTGGCAATGAGAAGCCTGCTTGGGATTCTCTGTCTCCCTTTCTCTCTCTGCTTGTTTCCTTCTCTCTCTAAATTAAATAGATAAATAAATAAATAAATAAATAGACATTTAAAAATAAAATAGCTCTTCTCAAAACCAGTCTTTGTTTTTTTTTTTTTTTTCTTACAAGCTGTTCAGAGTTACCTGAATGTCAGGGATTTGGTAAATGTATGTGTAGAAGACCCAATAAGGGGTGAACAAAACATGGAGGACTCAGTATCTGATTTCAGAAAATGGAAATGAAAAATAATATTTAATTTTAAAATACACGGATGTTCCCACAGTTCAGTATAAAGAGATGGAACAAAAGATGTATGTTGAGTTTTGTGCAAGCTCTTGGAAGGCACTCTTTGTATCAATAAAAATATGTAAGTGGTATTTGATTTAATTCTGGGTGCCAGATAATCATCACCTTTTTCTTCCCTTCCTCCCTTTTTCCTCCCCCCTCCTCCTCCTTCTCCCTCCTCTTCTTCCTCTTCCTTTTCCTCCTCCTCCATCCTTTTCTTCTTCATACTCCTCCTCCTTTTCATGTTCCTTCTCCTCTTCCCCTCTTCCTGTTCTTTCTCCTTCTCTTCCTTGTTCTCCTCCTCCTCCTCCTCCTCCTCCTCCTCCTCTCCATCCCCTTCTCTCTCCCTCACCTACAAGTGGCCTAAAGGCTCCCTTGCTTCCTCTTCCTTTCTCCCCTCTAGTCTCTATAGTCCTTTGCCCATTCAATCACCTACACATACAATCCCACCTAATTTCTTCTCCGAGGACTGAACACAGGAATATTCTAATTTCCAACCCAAGTGGCAAAATCCTAATAGCATATACTCTACAAGAGGTGCTGGCAGTGTCACAGATATTCATTTTATCTCTCTCTCTTCATTTCATGTTACATCCATCCTAATTGTCACTACCAATACTGCCTCATGTCTCTAAATTTGGACTTTGGTTCAACTCTTCAGAGAATAAAACCTCCACTTTCTCCAGGGATGGAGGAAGGACAGTAGCCTCACTGCTTGTACCATGGAGGAGATCAAGAACCTAAGAGCATCTAATTCAGAGATTCTACTGATCTCTCCACTCCAGATACTGGCTGATGCACTGAGATTCAGCCTATTTCTTATTGCTTATCTACATTCTCATTCTGCCACCTCCTTTTAATTCATGAACATATGCAGACATACAGGTGTATATGTGCACATACATACACAGGCAGTTAGGGTTCAGTCCATTTATTGTACTAAAACTATTGCCACTAATCTATCTGCTTTCTCTCTCCAAAAATTATATTTATTTCTTTTTTCTTTTACTCATCCAGTCTTTAATTCAACAAACATTTACTGATCATCCACTGTGAACCAAGATTTGAGCCCAGTGCTGAAGATACACATAAGCAAAACCAGAACCAGTCTGTCTTCCCCTTGGCAGTTATAATCTAAAAGGATAGGCAGATGGTTATTGAATAAATGTAAAATCACACTGCTTGATGCCTTTTACAAGTTGTGGATGCAGAGATCTATGGCCTTTTGAGGTTTTATAACATGATATTTGACTTGGGTGGTTAGGGAAGTAGTGAATGAGCTGTTATTTGAAGGAAGGTTAGTTAAGAGTATTCCATAAAGGAAAGGGCTGATGCCAAAGGTGGGTAGTAGTGGTCTACTGATTGCAACTCCAGGGAAGAGACAAGAAGTAAGGAAGAGGGA
Organism: Leopardus geoffroyi; assembly: GCF_018350155.1. Lineage (NCBI taxonomy): Eukaryota > Metazoa > Chordata > Mammalia > Carnivora > Felidae > Leopardus > Leopardus geoffroyi. The sequence continues at coordinate 48,493,813 of NC_059342.1, forward strand.
TAGGGTTAAAGTGGGGGTGGGTGTGGCACAGGGGTGGAGGACACCTACTATACTGTCAGATTAGATGGAGCATTTATGTGATGATTGCTGTTGAAAACAAGGGTGTTGAAGGAATCTGGACCATCCTCACATCATTTTTATGGAAAGGTTTCATGGGAAAGATTATTGTCCCTTTCACTTTAGTGTTATGTATGTCCTTAGACCACATCTAGGATTCTGCTAGTTTTGAACATGGGTTCTTTTCTATAAAGTCAACTGAGTAAGTTCTATCTTAGATGTTGTAGAGTTATTTAAAACTTTATATATAGGTGATCTCAAAATGGAGGTAAGGTCACCCCAGCCCAACTTTAGGCATCACTGCTGTAGGTGGGGAAGGGAGGGCCATGATCCAAAGAAACGGGAGCAGTTGAAAAACTCTTTGCTGGTGACTTGAGCTACACATGATAGCTGGAGAGAATATTTTGAAAATGGGACACACTTAGAGATTGTGTGGTGATGAGACCCCCCACCCCCCAAAAATGTTCCAGACTTTTTTTTTTGCTTTTTTTGTTTCTTATTTTTTATAAAGAGGAGGATACTCCATTTTTAAAAAAATGTTTATTTATTTATTTTGTGAGAGAGAGGGAGAGAGAATTCCAAACAGGCTCTGTGCTGCCAGTGCAGAGCCTAATGAGGAGCTCGACCTCATGACCTGAGCCAAAATCAAGAGTCAGATGCTTACCCAACTGAACAACCCAGACACCCTAGGGATTTTGGTTTTGTGATTTACTCTTGTGTGGAGGAGGTGGACACAGCAATGTGTGCTGGGCCACACAAGGTTGTTGGACATGTAGTGGAACCAAAGATAACTGTTTCTAGAGAGGACTCTGTAAAACCTGGTATCTATCTAACAGTGAAGAAAATTTTTGTTGGTGGGATTAAAGAAGATACAGAACAATATATTTTGAGAGACTACTTTGAAAACATATAGCAAGTAGTGAAACTGTAGAAGTTACAGAAGCCAGGCAGAGTGGAAAAAAGAGAGAATTTGCTGTTGTAATGTTTGATGATCATGATACCATGGATAAAATTGTCATTTAGAAATACCACCCTGTTAATGAGCATCATCGTGAAGTAAAAAAGGCCCTTTCTAAATAAGAAATGTAGTCGGCTGAATCGCAAAGAGGTCGAGGACGTGGATCTGGCAACTTTAGGGGTCATGGAGACCACTTTGGAGGTGGTGGTGACTTTGGTGGAAGAGGAGACTATGGTGGTGGAGGTGGTGGCAGGAGAGGTAGTTACGGAGGAGGTGGTGGTGGCAACTATGGCAGTGGTCTTGGTTACAGTAGTAGAGAAGGCTATGATGGGGGTGGACCAGGATATGGAAACCAAGGTGGCAGATATGGTGGCGGTGGGCAGAGGATATAGCGATGGCAACGAAGGAGGAGAATTTGGAGGTAACTACGGTGGTGGTGGGAACTATAATGCTTTGGGGAATTATAGTAGACAACAGCAGTCCAATTATGGACTTGTGAAGGGGGGGCAGTTGCGGAGAAGAAGCTCCCGCAGTCCCTGTGGTGGTGGTTAGGGGTCTGGTGGTGGAAATGGTGGCTATGGTTGCAGAAGGTTCTTCAAACATACAAACAAACCAGCAAAAAAAAAACTCAGAAGAAAAGTGTTACAGTTCTCAGCAGGAGAAAGAGTTAAGAGTTGTCAGGAAAGCTGCTGGTGACTTGGAGATAGTCGTCCCCAGTGCATTAGAGGAACTGTAGAAATCTGCCACAGGAGAAACAATGATCCACATACTCAGAGAAGTGGCTGTACCTTAACCAGGAATCCCTTCTTGTCCAGGGCTGTCCTAGCCACATTCTGCAAAAAGTGCAACTATGAACTAGTGCAGTGTGGTGTCAATTAGATGTGCGTTCCTGATGTAGCTTTTCCTTTTTCTTTTTGTTACATCTTTTCATGACATCTCATTGTCCTGTAAATTGTGGTAGCTGTACCAGGAATAAAAAATTAAGGAATTTTTAACCTAAAAGAGAAAATAAAATTTTATATCTAGATGTTTCACGTCACAAAAAGTCTTGGGACTTAAATGCTTGCCATCTTAAATGATTGGAACATGATGTGTTCAAGAATCTCTTGGTCGTAGAGCTCAGAATCAGAGCTACTGAGTAAAAGCTTCAGGGAGGACAGCTTACTCTGAACATAAACAGGAACAAAACAGACAGGAACACCTTGCCATTGACGTTCAGACTCTTAAAATGGAATTGAGTGGCTCAGAATAAATATCCCATAAAAGGAAATACCAGGGTAAAGAATCATTTCATGGGGCATATTTTGTGCATTTTGTGTGGGGTCATGAAGTAGGAAATATTAATACAATAGATGTAAGTTGAACCAGAAAAATTCAAAGATAATCCACTTCTTTGATTCTATAAATGGAACCTGTTTAACTATTTTGGTGCTCTAGTTCAATTCCTAGCCACTTATAAAATCACCACCTTTCTTTGCTAGCAGCCTAGGCAATTCCTTTGCCTGCGGCTTAAGATTTGAATGAACTGGATGTTGTTTTTTTTTTCTTTTTTTTTTTTTAATGCGAAATATGTTTTTGATTTGTAAATGAACTCAAGTACAGCAATGGACATTGAAATTATTATTTTTTAAATGAAATAAAAATAGAGCTGACAGCTAAAGAACTTTCACAGCAGTTATTATTATGTGTTATTATTAGCAGCAGCATGTGGTGACATTTTAGGCTCCAAATCCACAGAAATATATCCTAGATCATGGGTATTCCAGATGCTAGGGGGAAGAAAACAGAAATGCTGCTGTCTGGCTTTACATGACAGAACTTTTTGAAAATGAAACAAGAAATCTGATAATTTTCTACTAGGCAGTGGAGACTGATTTATCTCTATCCCTAGGGGTTGAAAGGTTAACAATGGGATTTTTCGACAAATGTAGATATCAGCCTCCAAGAACACTACTCAGAATATGCTGAGGAATGTCTTTGACTCCTTAAGCTGTATGAAATCTGTCACATTATTAGTGACTTAATGGAAGAATATATTGTATTTTATGGATTTAGTCAGCATGGAACCCCCTAAAACACAGCTTTGAATAAAAGTGAAAACTTGATGTGGCGTGGTCTCTTCTCCAACTAGTACAAACAAACTTCTAGACTTTCTCGAAAAAGTTTTCTGCTTTGGGTACTCAAATTTCTCTTAGCAGAAATTGGGACATTGACATTCTGTAGGTGGATAGGCAGCATATTATAGTCATTAGAAATGTGGATTTAGAATCAAATTCTGCTGCATTTGAGTCTCTATAACTCGGTTCCTCCCTAGATGTGCTCTCCTGGGAAGTTCATCATCTCTGAAATTCTTCTCTTCATCTCTTCATAAAATTCTCATCATCTCTAAAATTTGCTTTCCTCATCTGAAAAATGTAATAATAGTCACCCATATCTCATAGAGGTGTTGTAAGGATTTAGTTATGGAGCATCACATCAAGCACTCAGATATGTGTCTGATGATGTATGTAGCTGGCAAGTAAAAAAAAACACAACTTATACTATACTGAACCCTAAATCATGGGGAAAGCTCATGCTCTGGGTCTGATACAGCTACCTGAATTTGATCTCTGACTTCATCTGTAATGAATTTTGTTACTAAGTCATGTTCTTAGTATAGTAGCTGACCCAGAGCACATCAACATATTATCTATTTATTTTTATTTAAAAAAATTTATACCAGTTAGTGCCATGCCATTTGGATTATGAAATCCTTTAAAAATTGACTAAAAGGAAATTAGTTATATCACATGAACATTTTGTGTGGCTGTGACAGATATTCCCCCAAAGAGTGACTTAAACAATTAGTATCTTTATTTTCTGTCACAGGATGAAGATTTGAACGTAGGGTGTTTAGGGGTAGCTGTGGCTCCATGATGCAATCAGGGTCTCAGAGTCTTTGTAAAATCCCGTCAGCCATCCTTAGGATGTAGTTATGCCCCCTTGTGGTCACAGGTGTCTGCTCCACCTTTATGTTCAGATGCTGGTCAGGAAGTGGCAGGGCACAGAAAAAAGGCATATGCTGTGTCTCTCAGCCATATAAATCCTACCAGACAACTTGCTTTTACTTGTCATTGGTCAAAGCCAGGTCACTTACTCCTTATTTATCTGGATTCTGGGAAACAAGAGTTTTATTGAATAAAATGCCACCAATATCAAATTGGATTTTTTTATTGAGATGGATGATATGGAAGAGACCAGTGGACATTGGGAAGGCATCTAGTAATCTTAGACAAGATAAATAAAAATTCTGCTGACATGCCTACTCCCTCACACATGATCACATTTAATCCTCCAATCTAAACAAAACAAACCTAGTAGCCATACCTTATAGGCTTCTTTTCAGATGTGTCTGGGAACTTGATATGTCCCAATGCTGGGAATAGAAACCACATTTGTCTGGCCTCAGGGCCTATAATCGTTGCACTGCACCACACTGTCTCCCCTGCAATGCTTTCTCTGATCATTAGCAGGTCATTAAAGAACTGTGCTTGATCCTCATCATTTTTGTCTTCTTAGAACTGGTAGATAAATGGTTAATGTGGTTCTGTTACTACACTTGAATAAAGCTACATGTCCATCATAGAAGGTGATTATGTCATGGGGCAGGATTATCTAGTGAACAAAGCAGTTACCTCAGATGTAAGAAACCTAGGGTCTTGTACTTGGTTCTTTCTCTGCTGACGGTGCCAGTTACCGTTGCTGGTTGTGAACTGTCCTCATTTGTAAAACGGAAAAGGTAATCTGACTCTTACATTTGACCCCGTTCTTGTAAGGATAAAGTTAGACAATAAATGTGAAAGTACTTTTTGGAAGTGTAAGTGCTTGCTATACAAATACAAGGAATTATTATTATCGATCCAGTAGCCCAAAGTGGCAATCTACTTGATACTCCATCAGAGGCTTAATTGAGCAGTTTCGGTTCAACCATCTAAGCTGACAGCAGCTGAAGACTGATTCTCCAATTTGACAAAGTGCAGGATCCAGATGAATGCATTCTTTCTTCTCTGCTGCATGCCTGTAAGGATGGATTATCAGCCCCTCCAGGAAAAAAAAATGTAAAAAATTAGTCTCAAAAATGAAATGAGATCATAAATTTGTTGCAGATGTTACTCATTGCAGATTATTTGTGTAAAAAGGTGTTTGGGGCATAGTTTTTCTTATTTATGCTTCATCTAAATAAAAACAGATCATTCAATTTATTATGTCAGCAATTATTTATTAAGTGGATACTATGCCTCAGACATTGTACTTGTGTCTTAGAACATAACAGGAACAAGAAAAATACGGGTCCTACCTTCGTGGATTTTCTAATCTATCATGGAAGAATAATATTAAACAGTTAATTAAACATGTCATGTTTCATTAGGTAACAGTGTGTCAAAAATCTTAACAGAATGGTGTAAAAACATGAAAGAAAGAGAAGAACAATGGAAACTTTCTGTGGGATTGCATACAGACACGCACATGCATACACATAGACACACACACACACACACGCACACATATATAAGACTTTACACAATCATGAGGAATGTATCCTAAGAATTCTTAAATTCTTGGGGCGCCTGGGTGGCTCAGTCGGTTGAGCGTCCGACTGTGGCTCAGGTCATGATCTCACAGTCCATGGGTTTGAGCCCCGCATCGGGCTCTGTGCTGACAGCTCAGAGCCTGGAGCCTGCTTCGGATTCTGTGTCTCACTCTCTTTTCTACCCCTCCCCTGCTCATACTCTGTCTCTCTCTGTCTCAAAAATAAATTTAAAAACATTAAAAACATTAAAAAAAATTCTTAAATGAATTTTTTTATTCAACTGTTAGTAGCCACATATTTTCTTTCTTCAAAATATCTATATATATAATCCATGCATTTCTCTTTCTCTCTTAGCATAGACCAAATGCTATCATGTTACTTATCCTATTTTGACTTTTTAATATATAGAAGTTTAATTTTAAGAGAGCATGCTGTAATAGATAAGGAGGCGTGGATATACCATTAAAGAGAAAGCCTGTTAATGCTTCCCAGACTATTCTCAGATACACTCAGGATGGCTTCTGCCATATGATCCCATCTATACTAAGAGTGTGGGTTTCTGACTTACGTTTGAGACTTGGTTCTACAAAAGGCATTGAGACCTTCAGGCTGACTCCAGATGTTGACCATGCTTATATGATATTATGAATGAAAACTCTTATATCAGTTATGTAGAGTATGTTCTGAATAAAACACACATAGTGTTCTGTACGAAAACTCTATTGTATGAAATAATTTTTGGCTGATTGTTTATCAAGTTGAACATTTTATGAAATAGTATGAGACAAGATTCATGAAACTACATCCCATAGGCCAACTCTGGCCCACTGATAATTCTTATAAATTCTGTTTTAAAGAAACATAGCCATATTCATTTGTTTATGGCTGCTTTTATGCTGTAACAACAATTTTGGTAATGGTCACAAAGATCATCTGCCCCACAAAGTTGAAAGTACCAAAGACCTACTTTTTTTTTTTTTTTTTTACCGGGTCCAAGGTATATATCTTATATCAAGAGTAAGCAAAATTTTCCCATAAAGGGACATAGAGCAAATATTTTCATCTTTGTGTTGAAAACACAAACAAACATGTTACTGTACCATGTTTGGATCCAGGCCCTACTGTTTACAATTTGTAAGATAATAAGTTATTTAATATCTCTGAGTTTTTGTTCTTACTATGGAAAAAGGGTTGATGATACCTGTCTCACAGGGATGTTGTGAAGATGATATAAAACCATGTATGCACAGTGCTTGGCATATGCAATAACATAATTCTTCACATTTTCATGGAATGTAAAGGAAATGAATATCTTCAGGGTATTGAGAACATGAGAGATGAAATGGAGTTTGGAGTCAATATCAGAATTAGGTAACTGTTTAAGTGGGTCACCAAAATTTAATATGGGCGGAGAGAAACAGAGCTGCCAGACCCCTGAAATTATGCTCTAGCCTGAGATTCTCTGAAAAGAGCTGACTTTGGCCTACAGATCTTTTTCACCCATTCTATGTATTTATACTACTTTTAGTTTCATTAATAAGTGGAGAAACATCTTCTCTCTATTTCATCAAATTAGAAGCAGGGAAAGTTATAATTTATAATTTTTTGATAAAGTGGAGGCATATATATCTTTCTCTTTAAAAGACTGCATCATAAATGGTCAGTGTTTGGAGTAGTGGCTGTAAGAGGAGTATTCACTCTTCTCAGGGTACCTAATTAACCTGATTGTGTTTTCTCTATGACCAACAACTGTAAAAACATTCAAAACTGATTCAGCTCTGGTCTTAGTTACTAACTTTCAAAAGTGGATGCATAAGAGCGAAGTCTCGTATCTGGATACCGGTTCCATCACAAATCCCCTCCATTTACGTGTCTATATTCCATGGTGGATTTGGTCACTTTTATGCACGGCATTTCTTGTTTTTCTCAAATAAAAGAACACTTTAGTTTTCCTTGAGATCTCCCTCCATTTAAATAATCTTGGAAAGGTTTCTTGATGATAAACCAAGACTTCTGGAGTAAGCAGTAATGGTATCCATTCTTGGTTCCTTATCTAGTTGTAGTATGAAAGTTACGGAGAGTATCTATGTAGACCCACTGTCTGATTGGGATGCCAGAAATATGTGTTTTGATGGTGATTACTTCCATGGCTTGCTCTTTGGACATCACCATTTGACATCATAGCACAGTAATCTATATGAATCATGCTAAGCTTTCATTGGCTGATCTGACAACAGGGGAGCATTTGTTTCATGATAATATTGCCAAAATAGGTTAACAACCATTGGTTACTTCATAGTGAATGCACTGATTTATATCACCTCTGATAAATGTATATGGGAGGAGAGTAAGATGAAAGTGAATGCTGAATTTTTTTGTTGATAGACAGTTTATGTCTGTTTTAACCATCTCTTACTTTTCTTGACTCAAGGACACCTAGAACATTCTCACAACCTCTTAATGATCCTGAGTACCAGATGCCTATTGCTAATCAACATGATCACTGTTGCCTTTGCCATTTATAAATAGGGAGTATGATGAATATGCAGGGCCATTTGCACTGAGCTTGAAATCTGCTTCAGTCTTTACATGATGTAAAGAAGCATCTGCCTGCCTTAGTCACCCAAACAAATTCCAAAAATGAAAGGTGAACATATCCAAAAGCTGTTGGATTTTACTTTTCTAAATTTTGCCAGTGTTGCATGTCAAGGAGATTTAATAGCAGTTGCTTGTAAAGGAAATTATAGAAGAAAACCAAAACCAATGGTAAAAAAAAATTACTTATATAAAGAGATTTGTTCATCTGAAAATGTTTTTTTTTTTTTATTTCTGAGAAAAGTAAATGATTTCCAGTTTATATGTAGCTATTTATTTAACAAACTTCTCAAGGAAAATTTCTGCATCATTAATTGTATAGGCCATAATGTCTTTTTATTGGGATGATTTAAACAAAGAATACCTTAGACTTTTTTTTCATACATAGTCTAACCTCCTCTTTCAAATAAATATCCATCTCTCTTATTTCATATCTCTCTTTCTTCCTCCCTACAGCCTCTCCTTCTCCCTTCCCCCCTTCCTTTACTTATACAAAGCAACAATATTGTTTTTTATGTGCAATATGAAGACACATATTTAAAAGAGAGAGCTGATATTTTGGGAACTTGTATTATTGCCCTTAAATATTGAAAGTACTCTTGTAAGAGGGATTAAACTTGGGAAATACAGGCTTTACTGAATAAAACTAGGTTAAAACTATAGGGAGAGAAATTTTGTCTTGATATGCAATTGATTCTTCTGTGTCAGAAATAATTAATATAGGAATGAATTGTCCTGGTGAGGTATTGAGCTTTCAGTGATTGGGGGTGTTAAGGCATAAATGCACAATCACTTGGAAGGCATTTTGTTGAAGTTAAGAATAGATCTAAGTGTATTTTGAGGTCTATTTCAGCTTTAGAATTTTATGATATCTATAATATATACTCACATGCACACATGCGCTTATAAATGGAGTATGTATCTGCAATAAGGTGACGGTAGATTCCCATAATTTACTCACTTTTGCGAAATGTTCTGATGTTGGACTGTTTAATGATTACCTTGTTAGAACCAAATAATGAGGCTTACTTTGTAGCAGTCTACTCTGGAAAAAAATTGTCACTACTATTCTGAGTTGTTCTGGAAAAAAGTTAATTGTAGGCAGAAGAAACAGGGAGAAGTGACTATAGGGATAAATATCTCTGTCCTTTTTTTATTGCTTGCAGAACTGAGCCTAGAATCTGAAGTATGAATCAGACTTGAATGGTTCTGGGTACAGTGTTGAGCTGCCCCTGGAAGATTTATATAGAAACATAGTCTATACTATAAATACATGTAAAAAGGGTAACTATCTGAAGATGGGAAGATGGGTCAAAAGATCTTCCCAGAAGAAATCACGTCTAAACTTGTATTTAAATGATTTAAAGATGGTATGTATAAAGGGAATTCCAGGAAGAAAGGAAAATCATGAATAAGTGGAGACTATGGTTCCCCAGCCCCCCTGCTCTGCCCCATGGAAAGTAATAATACGTAAGACTGGAGAGAGAAACTGGAGTCAGATAGTAAGTGGTTACAATATGTTAAACAGTTTGGAATTTAAAAGAAATGGGAAGTGTTTTTTAGTATTTCAAGCAGTGCAGTGAAAGAATCAGATAAAGATTTTAAAAGCCTTTTCAGGCTAATTTTTAGACACTGGATTAGAGCACGATGAAACTGGAAATAGGAAGACCACTTAGAAGGAGGTGTTAGTAATCTGTGTGGGCAACGTATGGCCTTTTTGTCACCAACTTCCAATCATGTTCATTCCCAATCCCCAAACATCCAGCTTAACTTTAGCCACCACCTATAAATCAATGAAGATCTGTGCCTTTGGTCTTCTCTCTTTTCAGGTAAAAAATGAAAAACCAAGTACTCTGCTTGAAGTTCTATTCTATGGGAGCATTTCCTTTCTCCATTGTCCTCCTAGGTCACCCAAGACTGAGATTATGGTGCTGTAGCTGTGCAGAGTTCCCACATATCATGCAGTTTGTCCACAAAACTGAGCCCAAAATATTTCTTTCTTAGTCAACTGGACATAAGGTACTCCCCATGAGGCCATGGATGGAATTTGAGAAGTACTTTAGGAGGGGTAGATGCTATGAAATCTGATTCATTGATGTATGCAGTTTACTTGTGACTTCAGGGCTAATTTGATCTCTTACATGTCAATTTACTTGATGTTGGAATGCTTCTTTGCACTCATGGCTTGGGGTGAGGGGATGTTCAGACAGCACTCTTCCAGCCTCTACCCATTACCTAGCTCCAAAACCACATTGACATTTTTAGGTATTCATTACAACAGGTCCACGTCGTGGTGCCGTTTACTGTCTTGGTTATCAAGGGCTGCTTTAACAATAGACCACACACTACATGGCTTAAGCAGTAGACATTTATTTGTCACAATTCTGGAGTGAGGAGATCCATTATCAAGATTTGCAGATTGAGATCCTGGTCAGAGCCCTCTTTGTGGTTTGTGGACTGCTGTCTTCTCTCTGTGTCCTCGCAAGGCAGACAGAGGAAGCTCTAATGTTCTTAGTCTTCTTCTAAGGATACTAATGTTATAATGGGGGCTCTACACTAATGACCTCATTTGAATCTAATTCCCTTTCCCTCCAAAAGACCCTGCCTTCTAATACTATCACATTAGGGGTTAGGGCTTCAACATGTGAATTTGGTGAGGGAGGCACACAAACATTAAGTCCATACCATTATGTAACTATTATCTATTGGATTTTATTTAAAGAAAATGACCCATTTTACCATTTCAAGCAGGTGAGTGAAGCCATCAGATTTGCATTTTAAAAAGCACATACAGGCCACATTTTATAGAATGGGTTAAAATGGGCAAAACTGGGGATAGGAATACCTATTAGTGATTGGGATAGTAATTCAAGTAATAAATGCAGTTGATGTACATAGGATCATGGCTGTAAAGAGAGAAATGGTACCAATTATAGAGATATTCAAGAGGTCAACCCAACAGATCTCTGCTGTAGTTTCTGGCTTGAGAAATTAAAAGCTTGAATTATCTTCTATTGAAATTTGGGTTACTGGGTAGGATCTGTATTTTCCCCCTAAAGGGAAATCTCTATGCTCTTTTTGGCTCGCATTGTAGAAGAGCTTCTTTCAGGGAATTTGCATAGAGATGGTGAGTATATTGTTGGATATTTAGTTTTGAGGGCATAGGGAGAAAATAATTCATCACTCAATTCTCATAATATCCATGCTTGGAACACAGAAATCAATAATAGCGTTTTAAAATATATTGTATAATGAGTTGCTTATATAAGTTTTAACTTACATTTTATTAAAATAACACTAAAGAAGGAGGCTACTTAATATTTATTAGCCTCAGTTTTCCTTCATTTTTTAATCATTTTATAAATGAAGGAAAACTAATGCCAATAGATATGACAGCCTCCCAAAATCTAACAGAATTGAGTGAAGACAGAACTTAAACTCACTTTTCCATATTGCCCTGCCAAGGTCCTAGCAGAAGTACCTGTTGTTTTAGGACCTCAGGTTCATCATATATCAAAAGAATGTAGGCTATCCCTTCCAATTCAAGAGCCTATAAATTGATGGCTAGAAAACCATTGTTTCTGGACAGCCTATACTCCCATAAAACCAAGACAGCAATATTTATAGGCCATTTAGCTTCAACTCTAAGCCCAGCCTACAAAAACAAATTTGAATTTTTTTTTTAGGAAGGTTTGAAAAAGAGAGACAATCAGTCTTTCTGGATTTTCAATACAGATTCAGACTATTATAAGAAAGTGAAGGCCACTGTACAATTAGGATAATATCTCATCCTCTTACTTTCCATAGGAAACAAAGAATGTTCCACACTTAAAAATGAGAGTCTGAAAAAAAATGAGAGTCTGAACTCTTTTTTGTTTGTTTGGTGTAATTTATTAAATCTTCAGAGGACTTTCATCCAGAACAATGAAATTGAGCTTACTAACTGTAGAGAACAAACTGATGGTTACAAGAGGCTAAATGGGTGGGTGGATGAGTTAAATAGGTGTTGGGGACTAAGGAGTACACTTGTTGTGATGAGTACCGGGTATTGTATGGAAGTGTTGAATCACTATATTATACACCTGAAACTAATATTACACTGTATGTTAACTGACGTTTAAATAAAAACTTGAAAAGGTAAGAAAAATACAAAACAATAAAATTCACACATTCTCTGGACAGTTTTATAGACAGTCTGAATTAAAAAAAAAATCTTAGATTTTCCTTGAAAGGGTGAACATTTATTTATACATGCTATATTTAGAAACACAAATGCCAAGGCTTATTAAGGAATATTATTTGGCAGTCTAGTGATTGCCAACTCCCCTAGGAAATCAAGCTTTATATGATGTGAAGGAATAAATTGAGCTGAAAATCAAGATTCTAAAAACAAAATAACCATCAACATATATGTTTTGGTCTTTGGTGTCCACTCTCATTCCCAAAGGATGCTTTAGCAGTATCTAATATTCCTAAAATGTAATAATTTTATGCCCAATTTAGGATGAATCTGCTTACATGATCTTATTTTGAATGCCTTGCTGATTTTGACTGGTCTGTGCTTTGGCTCAGTAGTCATTGGGGGTAGAATGTATATTTAGCGCTATTAAATGAAGGAGCAAACTATCACAACACAGCTTGATGTTTGCGCTAATGGGAATCTTCCCAGGCAAATCAGTGGAAGTGATTTTATAAAATATTTATCTTTTAGAGACAGGACCTTAAGAAATTTATTGCCTCTTTGTGTAGATATTTTCCCACCAGTCTAAAAGAGGCAATGTTAAACATAATTCTGGAAATGGATCTGAAATTACCACACTCTCTTTGAAAAACACACAGATTATTTCACTTATTTATTATTTCCAAGTGACCTCAACTTGAAATTTTAAGCTGAATCTAAATTAGTATTGGGTTATTTATGAAATATCAGCCAATAGGTCAGCAGTGTTCTGGACTATTTGTGTGAGATGACACATGGTAGCCAAAAAGACCTCTTCACAAATCAACCTAAAGTAATTCACTTGAGAGGACTAGAATTTTTTGGAAGATTTATTAGAGAGTTTGACGCTTTTAAAGAGCAAGTAGGAATGGAATGAAATGAACAGGGCATTATCATGGCTTTAATGTTATCTCCATAGAGGTGAGGTTACCTAGTGCAAAAGTCTCACAAACTACCAACTCAATTTTCACATTTTATAAAAGGAGAGCTTAAAGTAGGACTTTATTCTGAGAAAAAAAGTTAAAAAATACAAACAATAATTAAAACATTTAAAAGTACTTTACAAAAATAAAACATTTCGAATTGCTGATCTAGCTCTAGTTAGATCTGGTTAAATATATATACGTACATATATGTACGTATATATATTTAAAATGAAGCTTAAAATGTGAAAGGACAGCTAAAAAATGAGATGAACTATATGTGGAATGAAATATAAAACATTTAATTTAATACCTAACTCTTTAAAAAAGATCCATAGAGGAATAAACTGAAATAAAACTGAAAATACTAGGAAGACAGTAAGAGAATGCAAAACAACTAAGCAGAGACTTGGCAGGATGGAAAATGAAGAGCTCATAACTACACACAGTGGACTTCATCATTCGCTGGCCTTTGGATTGCTTTTGACACTCTTGTGGAATAGCAAATATAAAGCCAGCAGATGTAGCACTTTCAATGGAGACTGATAGAAAAATCCTACAATGGGAAATTGTTCCAAGTGATTAAAAGGAAAAGATTCAATAATTTGATCAAATAAAGAAGCAAATACAGAAGTATTTAGTAATAGATTTTATAATGGGAATGGTTCCTAAGGAAACACATATCCGTTGCCTTCACTGGTGCAGAATATCCTAGATAAGTTAGAAGCCCTCATAATTTCTAAAAGTTCAAGTCATAGTGCAAAAAAAAAAAAAAAAAAAAAAAAAAGAAATATCTCAAAATCAGTAAATGCCACTTTTTAATGAAAATACAGTGTGATAAAGACTAAAATGTAATTAAAGTGGGAAAGTCTCACCATCATAGCTCTCTTTCCATGAAAATCTTTTTGAATGAGGAAATGAACCTTTTGAGAAAAATGCAGCTTTTTGCCTAAACTGTGAGTTGTCTTTGCAAATATTTCTTCAACTCTCATGTGAAAAGAGATTGCGTTGAATCTCAGGTTGCAGTGTTTTCTCTTTTATATCATATGCATTATAAAGTAATTGGCTATGGTAAGACATTAAACTATAGAAAAGTTATGTAGTTTTATATGTAATCTCTCTATATTCATGAAAGCATCACCCATGTCCTACACTTTTTATTTTAGCTCTGGTACATTGGTGAGAAATGAAATATTTCATTCTATCAAAATATTTGCAAATACTCCTTTGGTTTAAATCAGTAAAAACATTTATGTTCATTGTTCTGACTGGAATATATATATATAATTTATATATGTCAGTATATAATTTATACTGAAGAACTGTCATAGGATTAATCACAATTGAGGAAAATTCAAGATTAATAGGTAAAATAAAAGAACTCTGAGTCTAATTATTAGACCAGTATCAGACCTGAATGTAGGTCAAGAAGACCAAATCCTCTTAGTTTGGGTCAGGAAGAAGAAAATCTCATGTTGACATTTGGAGGTCAACAAGTGTGATCAAAGATACACTGAGGTCAAATTTCACTGATTAGAAATTAGTCAATCATTACCTTACAGGAGAATATATGTAGAGATTTAATAAAATTGTATTTCTTTCACAGCATAACAGGCTCAGCTTATATGCAGTTTAACTTCTTCATACCTATTTTAACCTCTTATACGTGGAACTATGGGAATTTAGAGGAGTGTTTAAGGTGGAAGATAGATAATGATAGACCTTTGGCTACCTTCCATAAAATGATGGCAAAGAAATGTTGGTATTTAATTTGGATTAACAAATAAATGACTTGTTTGGAAAGTTAGGGCTTTTAGTTTTAGAAAATTCTGATTTGAGTTTGTACAATTGGCTTCACTCTATGCACAGTAGACACATTACAATATGGCATGTAAAGAGGAGAGATCTCAGAATCTAGCTTCTCACCTGTGGCTCTTCTCATCTCTTTGAGTTTGATCTCAACTGTAGTACATCTTACTGACTTTGCATTTATGTGTTTTCCAAAGTGCCTTTACCTGCCTATTTTTCCATACTCTGTTCATCTCGAGATTATTGATTTACGTGTGTTCAGATCTGTAACAATGAACCATTAGTTCACATTCTCTTATTTGAGTCTCGAGTTGTTTCTCATGAATTATATCCATGAAGTATGGCCAGATATTTCTGGAAACCAGTGTCTTTCTAGCACCTTGGAAGGTCATATATTAATACATTTTTAGAATCATTTGGAGAGTGTTTTACTCTTGTGTCAGAGATGAATTCTCTCTGCAGTACATTGAAGGGTGCAATGGAGAAAACTTGAAAGAGGTGGGAAAATGAGGGAAAGGAAGAAGTAAAAGGTGACTTGGTAGATCATGGAGAGATTTGAAAATGAAAGAAAACTGAAAGAGAAAGATTTTTTGAGGGCAGGAATCTAGATTTTCACATACTGTTATTAACAAATTTGGGGGGGAATGAGTACCAATTACAGCTAGTTGAAGTATTGTAACCATGCCATGAAGATGGTCTTGATAGCACAGTCTCTTAAAGGACCTTCTAGCTCTTTCATTTGTAAGTAAAATTTTAATGATAGAAATGCTCCAAATATAAAGTACTTCTCATTCCTTTCTTGGAAGAGTGTCTCTTTTATTGCCATAACATTATCCAAAATTTTGTTTGTTTGTTTTTCCAATGCCGTACATTACACAGAGCTCATCATGGTAAGTTTCCTCTCTAATCCCCTTCACCTACCTCACCCATCCTCCCACTCCCCTCCCCTCTGGTCACTATCTGTTTGTTCTAATAGTTAAGATTCTGTTTCTTAGTTTGTCTCTCTCTCTCTCTTTTTTTCTTTGCTAATGTTTTGTTTTTTAAATTCCACATGTGAGTTAAATCAAAAGATATTTGTCTTTCTCTGACTTATTTTGCTTAGCATCATACTCTTTAGCTCCGTACATGTTGTTGCAAATGGCAAGACTTCATTCTTTTTTCATGACTGAATAATATTCTGTTGTGTATGTATACCACATCTTTATCCATCCATTGATGGACATCTATCCATAATTAGGCTATTGTAAATAATACTGCATTAAACTTAGGGGTACATGTATTCCTTCAAATTAGTGTTTTTGTACTTTTTGGGTAAATATCCAATAGTGCAATACTGGATCATAGGTAGTTCTACCTTTGAGGAACCTCCATAAGGATTTCCACAGTGGCTGCACCAATTTACATTCCCACCAACAGTGCACCAAAGTTCGTTTCTTTCCACATCCTTGCCAGCTCTTATTTTTTCCTGTATTTTTGATTTTACCCTTTCTGACAGCTAAAAGATGATCTTTCATAGTGGTTCTAATTTGCATTTCCCTGATGATGAGTGATGTTGAGCTCCTTTTCATGTGTCTGTTGGCCATTTGTATGTCTTCTTTGAAGAAATGTCTGTTCATGTCTTCTGCCCATTTTAAAATTGGATTATTTTGAGTTTTTGGTGTTGTCACATAAGTTCTTTATATATTTTGGATACTAACTCTTTATCAAATATGTCGTTTGTGAATATCTTCTCCCATTCCATCAGTTGCCTTAAGTTTTGTTGATGATTTCCTATGCTCTGCAGAAGCTTTTTATTTTGATGTAGTCCCAATAGTTTATATTTGCTTTCATTTCCCTTGCCTCAGGAGACATACCTAGAAAAATGTTTCTATGGCCAGTATCAGAGAAATTACTGCTTGTGTTCTCCTCTAAAAGTTTTATGGTTTCAGGTCTCACATTTAGATCTTTAATCCATTTGAGTTTGTGTATGGTGGAAGAAAGTGGTCGAGTTTCATTCTTTTGCATCTAACTGTCTCATTTTCCCATCATCGTTTGTTAAAAAGACTATATTTTTATTATTGCATATGTTTTCCTCCTTTTTGGAAGATTAATTGACCATGTAATCATAGGTTTATTTCTGGGTTCTCTATTCTGTTGCATTGATCTATGTATCTGATTTTGTCCTAGTACCATACTATTCTGATTACTAGAGATTTGTAATAGACCTTGAATTCTGGAATTGTGATACCTCCAGTTTTGTTTTTCTTTCTCAAGATTTCTTTGGCTATTTGGGTTCTTTTGTGGTTCCATACAAATTTTAGGATTGTTTCTTGTAGTTCTGTGAAAAATGCTATTGGTATTTTGATAGGGATTACTTTAAACATATGGATTGTTTTGGTAGGATGGACATTTTGACAGTATTTGTTTTTCCAATCAATGATCATGGGCTATATTCCCATTTCTTTGTGTCATCTTCAGTTTCTTTCATCAATGTTCTGCAGTTTTCAGAGATGTTTCTTTCACCTTTTTGGTTAAGAAGTTTATTCCTAGGTGTTTCATTATTTTTGATGTAATCGTAAATGGGACTCTTCTCCTAATTTCTCCTTCTGCTGCTTCATTAATAGCGTATAGGAATGCAATCAATTTCTGCACATCGATTTTGTATCCTGCGACTTTATTAAATTCATTTATCAGTTCTTGTAGTTTTTGGTGGAGTCTTTTGGGTTTTCTATACTTAGTATCATGTCATCTGCAAATAGTGAATGGTTTATTTCTTCCTTACCAATTTGGATATCTTTTATTTCTTTTTGTTGTCTGATTGCTGTGATGAGGACTTCGAGTACAAATTTTAATAAAAGTAGTGAGAGTGGACATCCATGTCCTATTCTTGAGCTGAGGGGAAAATTTTTCCTTTATTATATATGATGTTCACTGTGGGTTTTTCATATACGGCCTTTATTATGTTGAAATATGTTCCCTCTAGATCTACCTGGTTGAAGGTTTTCATCATGAAAGGATGTGGTAATTTGTCAAATCCTTTTTCTGCATCTATTGAAATGATCATAGGGTTTTTATCCTTTTTCTTATGAATGTGTTGTGTCATGTTGAATGATTTGTGAATATGGAATCACCCTTACATCCTGGGAATCAATATCACTTGATTTTGGTCAATGATTACTTAAATGTATTGTTGGATTCAGTTTGCTAGTGTTTTGTTGAGGATATTTCAAACTATGCTCATCAGAGATAATGGCTTGTAGTTCTTTTTGTGTATGTGGTTTCTTTATCTGGTCTTGGTGTCAGGGTGATACTGGCCTCATAGAATGAATTTGGAAGCTTTACTTTCTCTTCTAATTTTTGGAATAGTTTGAGAAGACTAGGTATTAAGTCTTCTTTAAATATTTTATAGAATTCACCTGTGAAACCATCTGGTCTTGGACTTTTTTTTTGTTGGGAGGTTTTTTTTTTTAATTACTTATTCAATTTCATCACCGGTAATTGGTCAGTTCAAATTTTCTATTTTTGCCTGCTTTAGGTTTGGTAGATTATATGTTTCTAGGAACTTATCCATTTCTTCTAGGCTGTCCATATTGTTATCATATAATTTTTCATAATACTCTCTTAGAATTATTTGTATCTGTGTGGTGTTGGTTGTTATTTTTCCTCTTTGATTTGTAATTTTGCCTATTTGGGTCCTCTCTCATTGGCTCCTCTTTAAAATTTTTTTTAATCTTTATTTATTTTGAGAGAGAGAGAGAGAGAGAGAGAGATAATGAGCAGGGAAGGGACAGAGAGAGAGGGAGACACAGAATCCAAAGTAGGCTCCAGGCTCTGAGTTATCAACACAGAGCCCAACATGAGGCTCGAACTCATGGACTGCAAGATCATGACTGCAAGATCATGACCTGGGCCAAAGTTGGAAGCTTAACTGACTGAGCCACCCAGGCGTCCCTGTCATTGGCTCCACTTAAAATTTTGTTTTTATTATGAACAGTTTTTTGAGACAGAATATTGAGAAAACTGGCCTCCACAAAAGTTGAACTGTTTGCACTGTGGACGTAATAAAAATGCTTTTAAATTTAAATTATGTATTGTTTTTTTGGTGTGTGTTCAAAAATGCTATGGATTCTAGGACAGTTGTTACCTGAAAACTTTAGTTGGGAGTCTCTATGAAGGTATTTAAAATACTCAGCTGTATCATGACCTGGCACTCTTCAGTAAACAAGCATGGGGAAAAAAATCTCTTCCAGTATCACCTCTCACAAAGGCTGTGAAGTACTTGACCTGACAGCTAGGTTTGGATTCTTATACTATGTTCACGGTCTATTCATTATGCTATGGCACTTTCTGCTAATCACTTATTATGGCACGAAGTGAGCACTGTTAACCTCTTTAAAGAACTCTGACCCAATATTGAATTACTTTCATGAAGGTTCTTGGAGCACAGGATCAAGCTGCCTAAATCACACAAAACCCTGGCACAGTCATTGTAAAAACAGTCATCGTTTTTAATCAGATAAATTGATTATGACCCAGTTAGGTAGGCAAAAAGGTACTTACGGTCTGGGAAATCTGCAGATAATAAGTTTTTGCCTGAATTGGGGCTTAAAGCTCAATACCTTGGTGAAAAGAGAGGGATTGGGAAAGGCACTGAGGAACTTCAGTAATAGAAAGCAGAACTTAGCAAACAGATTATTAAGACTGAGCTCAAACATAAGGGAACAAAATAGAAATCCGGTTACCAGAATTTAAGCAAAATCAGAATTTTGGTCACAGGAATATGGGAGAAAAATATTTTGCCCTTAGGTCTAAAATTCTGGTTCCCTATGGGATTATCAGAAAACAATGTTGATCCCAAATCTCCTGTGTATTGAAATGAAGTTCCTTGAGTCCCCCCTGACAAGTGGGTTCCACATTCTGGGGTCAGACTTAGTCCAAAGGTCAGAGTCTAGCATTCTAACCCTAGGAAATGAGGGATTTGGAGACTGGGTATCTGGAAGATTTTGAGAGCTATGAATGATCATTGGGTAAGATTCTTTTAATTCACAAAATCAAAGTTGTATAATGCTTTCTGTAATGATTTGCTAGCTAATAAATTCTTTTTTTTTAATTTTTAAGTTTATTTATTTTGAGAGATAGACAACATGAGTAGGGGAGGGGCAGAGAGAGAGAGAAAAGAGAGAGAGAGAGGGAGGGAGAGGGGAAGAGAGAGAGAGAGAGAGAAAGAGAGAGAGAGAGAGAGAGAGAGAGAGAGAGAGAGAGAGAGAATCCCAAGCAGTCTCCACACTGTCAGCACAGAGCCCAATGTGGGGCTCCAACTCATGAGAACACGAGATTATGACGTGAGCCGAAACTGTGAGTCAGACACTTAATTGACTAAGTGACCCAGATATCCTGATAGCTAATAAATTCTATTGTTATGCCAGAACTGAAAAATTAATTACCAAAAACACTTGTTTTTTTTTTGCTATATTTATTTTCTAATAGTTTTCCAAATAATCATCCACAAGTTAGCTCTGCTATGCCTTTTGTTTTTGTTTTTTTTAAAGACAGGAGTAGAGTTCCAAATTAAAAAAAAAAAAAAAATTATGACAAGAATGGAAATAGGTACACTAGAATTGTTATGCAGCATATTAAGAATTCAGGCTCTTTCATGTAGTTTTTAATAAAGATAAAAACCCTCATCAAACCAATATATGACTTGACTACTGGTATTTCTCGAGGGACCAGAAAATGGAAGACAACCATGGTATGAGGAATTATTTCAAATGCTGCCTGGTTGTGCAATCTGAAAGAAAAATACATGAAGTAGATAAATCAAATTTACTTCAAATCTAGCCACAAATCACTTCAAGATCAATTTCTTAAATGGATAAGTACATTTCTATACTTTTTTTTTTTTTTACTACAATTACATCCACTGTTGTGTTTCACAGGTCATTATTTTAACACTATGAAATACTTCTCAGAATCCTCCTTAACAAAGATATGAAAATGAAAAAAAAAAAACACATAAATTAGCCACTTGGTGGCTCATAACATGGGGATGAATGGAAAGGCTTTGACTTTAACCTCTTTACACCATAGTGCATGTAACTGTTTAGCACAATGAGAAAGAAGACACTAAGACTAATTGAGATTAGGCACGATCATTGGCAGATTGGGTAAGAGCTAATTCATGCATAAATATTGAAGTAATACACATTTTTATATCTTTTTGAAAATAGTGTCTATTTTTAATTGTATCCAACTTCATCTGCCTTGACATGGAGATGTTGGGTAGGCATTTGAATATATAAATCGAGAGTTTAGTGAAGAGGGCTGGACTACAAGCCAATGGAAGGGTTATCAGAATTTAGATAATATTCAGAGGACTTGGGTGGGATGGAATTAAAGTAATGTAAATAAAGGTTAGAAGATAACAAAAAACTAAACCCTGAGATATTCACTTAATTTAGAATTCAGGAAAGTGAGAAGTAACCAGCAAAAGAACCCCAAAAGGTGGAAGTCAGAGAGATGAGAACCAGTTGAGGAAAAACTGTCCACAAATCAAGAAAAATGGAAGTTTAGTAAATATCCTCAAAAGATCAAATGAATGATTAAAATTTGGTGTTGTGAATAGTGATTTTGGTTGGAGTGGTATTAACAAATTGTAATTGGAGTGAGTTCAAAAGGGGATGGCTCAAAGGATTTCAAAACAGAAGAGACAGGCAGCATAGACAGCTATATTAAAGGGTCTGGCTGTAAAAAGGTAGAGTTGTTGGGTCACGAAAAGCTATATTTCTTGGAGAAAAGATTGCTTGCAGTATATTTCTCATTCAAAGCCTTCTTATACGTGAGCTGTATGCATTGAACTAAATTTGGGCTAAGAAACGTATTCAGCCAGGAATATTATCTGTGTTCCTTTCTTTAGAGTAAGAAAGATAACCACTAAAACTCCCTAGGAAGGGAAAACACTGCAGTCCTAATAGGTGGCTGTTTACTTGTTATTGTTTTCAAGAGAAGTTTTAGTACTGTAGCCAAAGTGAGGGTTTGGGAGTTACACAGACCCCAGTTCAAATCCATACACTGTTTTGATGTACATTGTAATTTTAGTTTAGATGTTTGAATTATTTCTGCATTAGAATGCAGACTACAAGTGTAGATGTGGAGTCAATTTGCAACCTGTGAGGTGCTGGTAATTGATGGGTTTTCCTTTCATGGTTGATTTTTAGGCTTGAGGAAATAACATTTTAATAAGTTTTAAACTTTAAAACTGTTCATTTTAAAAAATTCTGAGTGCCTGACAAACACTTAGCAAATGTTAATTATGATTGTGATAGGAGACACCCCTCCCAACCATACAAATGAACTCAAGCTAGCCAACATAGTTTTAGAAGCTGTGTGCTGTCACAGAACCTGTAACTGAATCAAGGAACTTAAACTTGAATTTGCATGTTGATAAGTCAAAGAGAGAAACACCAGGTAAAATTGTACCACAGAGTAAACTTTATTTGCAGTAAATAAGGAGATCATGGGGGATAACTTCCAAAGCCCTGACTACCTACAGAAGAGTGGATAGTTTCTTTTATTTAGAATTAGGATGAATATTTAGATAGAGGAGTCTTGTAGGTTTAGGTAGAGGCTGGCCTAAGGTGCTGCATGCTTACAATGTGTTATGTAAATGAAGCTTGTGTTCCTCCTTGGGCCAGGATTTTAGTATTATAATGAGGTAAAGGTAACTGTCACGGCTTAAATCCCTCTGTGGTTCATCTGCACAGGTGTGAGTCAGGGGTTAAGTTCAAACTGGTTTGTTTAGGCTGGCAGGAACTCTTTGCGCAGTTGTCATTGTTTGAGGACTAGTTTCAGTTTTCATCACAGATGCTATGCCCCTTGGGTCTTTTGCCTGATTTAAGAGATGAACTGGAAAGAAGAGCTTAAGGAAAAATGTGAGACATAGATTTGTTGGTACAAGCAGGCGAGCAGTAAAGTTCAGGTCTTGGAGTCTAGCTAATGACAAGGATCTTCAAGAAATCTACTGGGGTGCCTGGGTGTCTCAGTCAGTTGACCACCCAACTTCAACTCAGGTCATTTGATGTCATGGTTCCTGAATTAGAGAAGCCCTGCATTGGGCTCGCTGCTGTTATCACTGAGCTCTCTTTGGATCCTCTGTCCCTCTTTCTCTCTGCCCCTCCCCGTCATGGCAGCGCATTCTCTCTTTCTTTCAAAAATAAATAAACATTAAAAAAAAAGAAATTTACTCTAACGGTGAAATAATCTTAAAGATAATTTTTTATGAGCCTAAGAGTATTCAATATGTGTAATAGAGAAGAATCTTTTTTAGACATTATACTGTAGGGAAATAGTGGACATTAGTCCAGCATAAACATCTTCTTGTGTTTGGGAAATTATTTGTAGTCTTCATCTTGAGAGGTGGGATTCTGTCTCTACCGATACAAATTGTATAAGGTCAGATATTTGTTCTTTCAGACTTAGAGAAGTTTGAGTGCATCAAAGAAAAATTGGACCAGACAAGTTAAATAGACAAGGATGATTTTATTCAAAACTATTAAAATAAAGGAAAAAGATTAAATTCAAGTTTCTTGAAATGAAAGGTAGAGATGTTTTTAAATGCTGGAATGAGCCAGTGGAAAAGTACTGGAGAATGTTACAGGGGAGGTGGGCCAATTAGCAAACATAATTAGACCATTTGTGTTTGCTAATTGGCACTTATCTCATCAAAATTAAATTTCTACCTTTCCACAGAGACTGGGAGATGGGGGTGCTATCTTCTTTGATGATTACATTTCAAAGGGATGGCTCTCAGGTCCTTGAAAAAGACATTTCTGAGTTGTGGAACTGGCAAGAGGCTGAAAGGAGATTTACATCTCAAAGGGATGGAGAAAGAATTTACAATTGCAAGTTTTCTTAAGTAAATGCTCTAAGAAAAGGGATGTCAGAGGACTACAGTCTGGAAGAAACCTGTCTAAAGTTTGAGTCATACTGAGGGGAATGTTAAGGCTGCTTGGTCAGAAGGCAGATGATTAAGACTTGGTCAATTGGATGGCTCCTCTTGGGACCTTTGGCATTTACCCAGGTTTTAATATGCACAGTCCAGTGCCCACTGGGAATGGTGAAGGTGATGTTGGAGTTGAGATTCCAGCAACATATTAGACATGATATTTAATAGTGGCAGACCCCAAAACATCTTTCCCATAGCCAGACTCTCCCTATGGTTATATTCATAGCTTCTTAGATTATCTTGGTTCCTGTCTGAATTACGAGCCTGGTTTACTGGTTTGTCTTTGATTTACTGGAACTCTCCAGTATTTGGGCAAAAATAGTCTTGCTGCTTAGTTAACTAGAATTTATTTTTCCTTTGCTTGCAGTGAAGCACACTGACTGCTCTATAATGTTTTTCTGGATACATTTTGAACATTTTCATGCTGGATGACATTTCTTTTATGCCACTAAGAAGAGTTTTATTTACTCCTCTTTGGCACTCCATTGTCACTATCGTCACTGTGAATTCATCGTTACATTGCCTGGAAAAGTAACAACAGTTCCACATACCATAGCCTGTCCTCAAAAGAATATGCTATGCCAGAATAAACGATGAAAACTAATTAAAACTTTAAATGTGACTAAAACAACTGGGACCACTACATTCAGCATAACTGAGGATATAGAAGATCTGCCAAAAATGTGAATTTAGTGTTTTATCGATTCATGTGTAGATGTAAAAATAAGGATACAAATGTACTTCTTTAACATGGCATCTTCTTATTCCTTATGAGGTTATTTATTATATATTATTATAATATTCCCCAGTATTGTATTTTTCGCCTTCATCCCTCTTCCAGTCTTTGCTTTGAAACAAATATTTCTTCAACACAATTGATCTCACCAGTATAATGTGGGATGCTCTGAGAGATATTTGTAATATAGAAATTTAATTCTTTAACTTTGAACAGCTTAAAAACTTAACCAGCCAATACTGAAGAGTGTTAATGTGGTCATTGTAATGGAAGCTTATAGGAACATAGAGGATCTACTCCATGGCATAAAATAAGGAAGATTCAACTGCTTGTATATAGGGGGCAACATGATAGGGTGAAAAGAGCTTCGTCTAGAAATTAGAAAAATCATTTTGTATTATTTTTATGAAGTGAATTGATCTCATCGGGTCATTTGGAAAATAGGGACAATAATAATATGTGTCCACCTCAGCAAATTGTGATGAAAGCAAGTAGCAAAATAGTATATGTATAATCTCTGACTCAATAGTGAAGGCCTGTGTACATGTAGGTCATTATTAATGCTAATTAATTATTATGGATATGAATGTTAGAAACTTATTTTTGTTATTAGTATTATTAGAACTATTAAGCAGTCAACAAATATTTTATTGCTATTACTATTACAATTATTCCCTTGTTTTATAGTTAGATAAGTTGCTCAATAACATCATCTTTCTGAGGAATTGTTTTACTTATGTGACATGTCAGAAGAGCGCCATTTTAAGTTTGTGGTCTCCAAACTTGTCAACACCTGCTCCTCCTCTCTCTCTTGTACTTCAGTAAAAGGTAGCTCCATTCTTCCAGTTGCTACTGTCAAAAACTTTGGCATTATCATTTCTCTTCTTTCTCGCATATGTTATATCCCATTTCTCAGGCTATGTCTTTTTTTTTTTTTTTTTTTTTTTTTTTCAACGTTTATTTATTTTTGGGACAGAGAGAGACAGAGCATGAACGGGGGAGGGGCAGAGAGAGAGGGAGACACAGAATCGGAAACAGGCTCCAGGCTCTGAGCCATCAGCCCAGAGCCTGATGCGGGGCTCGAACTCACGGACTGCGAGATCGTGACCTGGCTGAAGTCGGACGCTTAACCGACTACGCCACCCAGGCGCCCCTCAGGCTATGTCTTTAAAATATGTTGAGGGGACACTTGGGTGGCTCAGTGGGTTGAATGTCCAACTCTTGATTTTGGCTTAGGTCATGAGCCGAGGGTCATGGGATTGAACCCAACATTGGGCTCTGCTCTGAGTGTGAAGCCTGCTTAAAATCCTCTCTCTCTCTGACTCTCTCCCTCCCCTCTCTCCCTCTGGCCCTCCTCAACTCACACTGTCTCTCTCTCTCTCTCAAAAAAAAAAAAAAAGTGACAAATCTGCACACTTCTCACCATTATGACAGTTACCTTCCCCACAGTTTGTCCACGCACTGTGGTCTCTCTGTTGAACTACTGCAATAGTATTGCAGTGGCCTTCCTGTTTCCACACTCAGTGCTCAACCCAAGAGACATAGTGATTCTGCAAAATGTAGAGCTAATCATGTCACTTCTTGCTTAAGATCATCCCTTGGGTTTCTATCACCACATAAGGCCTAACATGAGTGTCTCTGCTCTTGCTGTCCCTTTATCTCTTTTATTAGTTATCTCTTTCATTAGACTTTGACTTTAACTCTGGAAAGCCAAAAATACTCCTGCCTCAATGACTTTGAAGTTGGTATTCCCTCTGTCTAAAACACTCTTATCTAGGATATGTAGAGGGCTTGCTTGCCACTTTCTTTGTGTCTCTGTTCAAAGACCCCCTCTTCCACAAATCCTTCACTGACCATTGTATCCAAATCACAAGCTCTGTTACTCTCTATAACTTGTTCTACTCTATTTTTTTTCCTGTAACACTTATATCTACCTGACATTATATGGTGTTTAGTATTTGTGTATTACAAGCTCCATGAAAACACAGACTTTGTCTCATTCACTGCTTTATTTTTTCAGAGATGAAATCAGTTCATAATGTGTGAATGACACTCAGTACATTTTCGTGGAAAGAATAAGTGAATGAGTCAGTTTAAAACATGATGTCTTTTGATTATTTCCCTAGAGATCAAATTTTATGAATTTTTCTTCTATAAGCTTGGTCAGGTTGGAGGCTGGGTGCTTAATATCTAAAAAACGAAAGGATTAAGGCAAGGTTGCTTCCAATTTTTATTAATCAAAGAACTGTAGGCACCGTAATGTCTTAGTCCCTTATTATTTTTCATCACCATGAGTCCAACAATATTATTATATCTAGTTGATTAAACTGTATCTGAAAACAAAAATTTGGTGTTTTAGTCTGGGCAACTCTAATTTGGATAAAAGTATGCTTTGCCTAAAGTATGCTTTGCTTGTTTTGCTTAAAGCTTTGAAAAATGTAGCACATTTCTTCCAAAAACCAGTGTACTTTAGTGGAACCTTACCAATGTGAACCCTTAGGTTGGACCTCTGTTTTAAGGGCCATGGTCATGGAGATAGCACCAAATATAACCTTACTATTTTGACCTGATGGAGGAACACATTTTATGTATATGCGTACAGATGTTACCTGGCCATACTCCTAAAAATGTCAAGTAAAAGGATGCTATCGTAAAGTTGAAGAGCTGAGCTTTTGAATTCAGACCTTAACAGACCGGTTCTTCCATTTGTTAGGTATATGAACTACATTGAGTTGTTGAACCTATTTTTTTTTTTTTTAGCTATCAAATGAAGACAATAGTATGTGAGAATTGAACAATATCTTCAGTGAATAATTGAAAGAATTGAGGTCCTTAGGACAGCATCTGTGAAATAAATTTATAAATGGTGGTAGTGATAATAAGATGATGATGTTTTCACTAGGATTGCTACCTTGGCATCTTACGTCTTTCAACACTTAAGGGTCTAGAAGACCTCCCCACCACTAGCAGATGTCATAAAACCCAGCAAAAATATAAAGAAATCTTCCATAGTTGGAAAAAAAATACATTTTCCTATTTTTTTACTATTTCTAGTAGTAACACACACCTTCTAGAAATGACCAGTCATCTAGTTTCAGGGTTCTGCTTTCCACCTGAGCTCTATTTGCTCCTCCCTGTATTCACTGAGCCCTGACCCTTCATTTTTTTGTGTGTCTGTTGTACAGTAATATCATTTGATTTTGCTAGACTTCTCTTTCTGGTCTATGCTTTCTTCCATCCCTGCTTCCATACGGATTTGAACAAAAATCAAGAAAATAGTAAAGATATTAACATTTTTATTTGTCCTCTTTCAAAGGGTTTTGTCCATTTGTGTTTTTTCTCCTTCTCTAATTTGTGTATGTTAAGGATGAGAAAAAAGAGAAAAACAAATTTTATTTTATTTTATTTTTTTTGTTTATTATTTTTTTTTCAACGTTTATTTATTTTTGGGACAGAGAGAGACAGAGCATGAACGGGGGAGGGGCAGCGAGAGAGGGAGACACAGAATCGGAAACAGGCTCCAGGCTCTGAGCCATCAGCCCAGAGCCCAACACGGGGCTCGAACTCACGGACCGCGAGATCGTGACCTGGGTGAAGTCGGACGCTTAACCGACTGCGCCACCCAGGCGCCCCAAGAAAAACAAATTTTAAAAAGTGGGAAGCAATTACATATGATCCTAGTGGCCATCTTGGAAATTTTTCATTAGAATAACTGAAGTTCATCATCTATATCTTTATTTCATCTATTGGTGAAAGTTTCTCACTTTATCATTTGTTTTCACAAAGACACAATATTAATATTTGTGTAGAACACATGTAACCTGAGTGACTTATTTTACAACTCTATGGGAACTGGAACAAGCTATAATTTTGGAGCAGGGAAGACACTGTAGTTCTCTGTATGTTTCCCTAATTAATGTCAGTGATAATGTTCAGTAATCAAATGCCTAGGATATAGAAATTGCTGAGAATAAATTTGTTGACTATAAACTAAAGTGGTTATTTCTAACTTTGCGGAGCTACATGACTGATGCCCAATTCAAAATAAATTAGAAGGAATGCATAAGGGCACAATTACTCATTGTACCCATTGTTACTTACTTCTTAACTTCAAATGTACACATCTTTAGTAAGAGGAATAGGCCTATAATTTGTCTTGGATTGCAATTTACAGGGTACTTTGGCGAATTTCTCACTTTAGTAGTAGTTATGACTGTCACTGAAATTGTTCATCATACATGCACATGCATACTCTTAGGTTCATATATATCTCTGCAAACATAGTCATGTATTTATGCTATATACATGAATATAAGATTATGGTTATGAATTTAAAACCTGAATACATATGAATACATATAAATACATGCAAACAATCTTATGGTCTATCTATTTGATCTACCCAACATGTGCCAAACTCTTTTTCATGGTTAAACAGTTTGATACTGTTCCCCAACAATTGTATTATGATTTATTAAACATATGCTAGCACATAAGAGGATCTGACACATAGAAGGTATCAATTAGGGGCGCCTGGATGGCTCAATCAGTTAAGCCTCCAACTTTTGGTTTTGGCTCAGGTCATGATCTCATGCTTTCATGAGTTCAAGCCCCATGTCAGGCTTTGTGCTGGCAGCACAGAGCCTACTTGGGATTCTGCCTCTCCCCCACTCATGCTGTCTCTGTCTCTCTCAAAATAAGTAAATAAACTTTTTTTAAAAAAGTTACCAATTAAATAGCTGTTGAATAACAGCAACCTATACGTGGAATTTTTGGATAAATATTTTTGTGTTGAAGTTTTTTTTTAAAACCAGTCTGTTGAGGTATGATTGATATACAAAATACTGTACATATGTAATGTATACAACATGAAGAGTTCAGAGATAAGAATATACTGGGAAACCATCATCACAATCTATTTTAAACTTTATTTTAAATATTCCATAGTGGATGTAATTATTGACATAGTCTTGAATATGTGTATATATATAGTCTTGTTGGTGTCACAATTAATGGAAAATGGTATGATATCTTCTCTAGGGAAAATTTTAGAGGTAGATATATCTACTAATAAGATTTTTTAGAAATGGATTTATGGACTCAACCACTTGATGTTTATTAATAATGTGGGATAAACATGGGGGAAATTTTATTCACATCTGTGCTTTGGAGCCAATACTATAGACTATATTTCTGTTAATGTGTTTATGCTTATCATCTTTTTAAAAATCATATAGAGTGTCATTTCCCTCATTTCAATCAGGTCTTAACTCCCTCCCAGATACTTTTTACATACATTATTTATATAGCAAAGTCAAAGGGCAAAGAGAATAATATGAATTGACTTGATTTCAGTATTTGTCTGTTTCTTATTATCTAAGAGCCTCAGAGTTTTTCTTTTCCTCCCATACCTGGGGATTTTAGTTAACTTAAACCAGCTTTAACTCTAAAATGTCAAAAGAAATGTGGCTCTCACATTTTTAATGCTAAATTTGATGAGTATGATCAAATAGCCAAATAAATTAATAGATAATAAAACTTTACTGAGGTTATAGTTATTCCATATGAAGATTGAAAGTGGTTTCTCAAAATACAAAGGTAATGATAACTTTTATTGCCTTGAAAAAGACTTGGCTAAAATCAAAGTTTCATGGGAAAAGTGCTACTGATCTTTAAATATAGAAATGAGGAGAGATTACAGGAATGAGTCACTGGGGGGATAACTAAAAAAGGTTGTGCAGACTTGAATTCTAGTTGACCTATATCAGTCTCCTTTTTTTGAACTCTATCAAAGAAAAAAAAACAAAACAAAAACAAAAACAAAAAACCTGGCTATTAACTTTCCTAGTCCATTAATAGACTGGGATCCTAGATTTGGGAACTTGATGGGTAGGGATTGAGATACCTGTTAAATTCAGAAAACATGATTTTTTGTGAGTTTGTTAAGGGAATTCATACTTAGGATATAAACTATTCTAGTGTCAGAGGACTTGCCTGTGTTTCTTGCATTTTGTGTCAGTGGAACTATTTCCATGATATTCTTATAAATCCTAGTGACCACTGAAAAATTAGAAATAGGAACCCATGAGAAGACTTATTAATCACTGGTGGTTGATCCCACAGTCAAGGTGTTGAATCAGCAACAGCAGATCTGGTGGAGATGTCTGAGGTTACCCCTCCTATTAATGGGTTTTATTTATTTATTTTTAAAGATTATTTAGTTTGAGAGAGAGCATGAGCACAAGGTGGGGGAGAGGCAGAGAGAGAGAGAGAATCCCAAACAGGTTCCACAGTCTTAGCATGGAGCCTGATGGGGAGCTTGAACTCATTAACCATGAGATCATGACCTAAGCCAAAATGAAGAGTTGGACACTTAACCAACTGAGCCACCCAGGCAGCCCTGTTAATGGGATTTAAATTCAATGTGGCCTCTTGATGGATTCTATGAAAGATGAATTGGCCCCTGTAATCAAGAGATGCATTTATTCAAACTATTGTAATAGAGATAGCATTCATTCATGAGGAACATGTCAAAGAAGAAAGAGAAAACTTGGTCATAGTTATTATTTTTTTTTAATTTGGAGATTTTTTTTTTTTTTTTTTTTTTGTCTATGGGCTATATTTTTCTCAGGACTGGTTGTCCAGTCTTTCTCATAACTCCCTTGTTACCTTGCCTTTATAAAAATCCCAGATTTTCTCCTACTTCTTTAACAAATTCTTCTTTAGTAAATATTTTCCCTATTGAAGGACCCTGAATAAAATTATCTTCATAATTTGTGGGGGGCATCTTGACTCTCACAGAATCAATCAAGAGTCTACGATTAGTTTGGATCTCATTAACAGTAGTTGGACATATTTTGTTACAGGAGCTAAATAGGGGTGATTTCTTTGACAGTATGATTTGAAGTATCGATTAAATAATATACTTTCATGACCAATTTTTAAAGAGTTTGAGAGCGACATGATAGAGGATCTCCTCAAAGGGTTACTCATTTGGTGAAAGATAGACACTGTGGAAAGCACTGAAAAGCAAGATTAGGACAGTTCTAATATTTCAAGTTTCTCCTATTGGCGTGTATAGTGTGGTTATGCTCTGGGTAACCAAAGGTTTGAATAGGAGAATCAACATCTACATTAAAGAGAATAGAATAGGTAAAAATTAGCTTCTGATTGGACAGCACTGTCAAAGGAAATACTTACCCTTCGCTCTTTCTTTGTGCCCCTCCTTAGTGGAAAAGTTACCAATTTAACCAGCTAAAAATCCCCAAACACTGATGAGTACAATTCACCTGTAAAAAGCATTAATGTGTATGCAAAGTCTAAAATTGGATGTGGCTTCTCTTTTTTCTTCCATTCAAATTAACAGATCCAGTATCTGCCTTATAGGCTGGTGTAGGCCACCTTTTTCCAAAGCTTGCTTTTGTGCTCTTCTTACATGCAGACTTCTGGGCTATGGAAGGTGCCAGAATTCAAATTTGAGCAGGGAAGCGGGTAAGAGTAGATGTGCTGATGGAGGTGACAGTTGAGGAGACTCTAAGTTACAGCCTGAAGTTAGAGACTTGAGTCATGACTTTCTGGGTTAACCTGATGTTTTATATTCTAAGACCTGCTGTAACAAAGTCCCACAAACGGTGGCCTAAAACAACAGAAATTTATTTTCTCACTTTTGGAGACTCCAAGTCCAAAACCAAGGTATAGTCAGGCCCATCCTTCTTCTAAAGGCTCTAAGGAAGAGTTCTTCCTTGCCTCTTCCTAACTTTCTAACATCTGGTGACTCCCAGGGATTCTGTGGTTCCTTGGCTATAGTTTCACTACTCCTCATACGGCCTTTGTTTTTTTCATGGCTTTCTTTACTTCGTGTCTTCACCTGTGTGTCTTTTCATAAAGCAGTCAGTCATTAGATTTGGCACCCACTCTAATCCAGCATGACCTCGTCTGCAAATTACATTTGCAGAATCTGCAATTTCCAAATAAGGTCACACTCTGATATTCCGTGTAGATATGAATCTTAGGGGGATGCTCTTCAAAATAGTATGCTGGCTACTAATTGTTACTTTGCTTTTTTCACCATTTTCTCCCTATGCATATATCTTGTTCAGGGGTCTCATTATCAAGGAATACTTCCAGGTACATTGCTTTTTGTGCCTTGCTCTCAGAAGTAGCATAAATCCCTTATGCAGAGGGTTTTAAGCATTCACAGTAAGTAGCCTTTGGAGGGTGCAGGTGAATGCAGAAGAGATGTGGGTGGGTCCCTTGTAATGCCTGCTACAGGAATCTTCTTTTAAATTCTATTTTTCTGAATGACTTGATACTACATTTTAGAAACAAATAAGTTTATACTTCCCATTTAGTTTAGAAAAAGAAATCTTATTCATGTGCATTTACATGTTTTTATAATTTGAATAGTCAGTTGACTGTATAAGGTAATTAAAACCATAAAGAAGAACTAAATATAAGCCATCCTAAAAGTGGGATTGTGATTGGTGGACTCACCACCTTTCTCCCATTATTAAATGACATTTAAAGTAACAATTTACTAAAACAATATACCACACTTAATAACATTGTTTTTCACTTAATAAAGGATAGATATCTTACATTACAGCTGGAGTTAGTAGAACTCAGAGCTGTAAAATGCTCCGAGTTTTTTTTTTTTTTTAATTAAAATTCTAATCTGTTCTAAGTATGTATATAATCTGATCATTTAGAAAACGGGACTCTTAAACCATCTTGTATTTCTCTTTGACTGTCTTGTACTCCTTTAAATAGTAGTCTTTGCTGTGGTTTCCATTTTTATGAGTTTACAAAAAAATCATAAACCTTATTATTTAATCCACTGTAACAGTATTAAAAATTATGCAGTCCCTTTTGTCATAGACTTGTCTTTGTGTATATACACCCCAAAATTCTTTTTTTAAGTGTTTATTTGTTGAGAGAGAGGGAGAGGGAGAGTATGGTGGAGGGGAAGAGAGAGAGGGTGAGAGGATCCCCAGAGGGCTCTCTGGTGTTAGCACAGAACCTGATATGCGGCTCGAACTCAGAAACCTTGAGATCATGACCTGAGCTAAAATCAGATGATTAACCAACTGAGCCACCCAAGCGCCCCACAAAATTCCTTTTTGGGGTGCCAGGGTGGCTCAGTCATTTAAGCATCTGGCCCTTGGTTTCAGCTCAGGTTATGATCTCACAGTTTGTGAGACCAGGCCCACATAGGGCTCTGGTGCTGACAGTGTGGAACCTGCTTGGGGATTTATTCTCTCTCTCTCTCTCTCTCTCTCTCTCTCTCTCTCTCTCTGCCCCTGCCCCTCCCCCTCCTTGGTCTCAGTGTCTCTGCCTGCCTCCCTTCCTCCCTCCCTCACTCACCCCCTCTCTCAAAATAAATAAACAAACTTAAAAAAAATTCTTTCTGGGGAGCCTTGGTGGCTCAGTCGGTTGAGCATCCGACTTCAGCTCAGGTCATGATCTCCCGGTTCCTGAGTTGGAGACCCACCTTGGGCTCTGTGCTGACAGCTCAGAGTCCCGGGCCTGCTTCGGATTCTGTCTCTTTGTCTCTCTCTCTCTCAAAAATAAATAAAACATTAAAAAATTAAAAAAAATTGTTTCTGATAATAATCATTTATGTGTGTGCATCGTATTTATAATGAAAATGGTCAGGATGGCAGAATAGATAGATGGTAATTGTCAATGTAAGTGTATAAATCCTCATATTTATCATTAGATACGTTTTAATCTCTACTGTGCCCTACTCTCTTTCCTTTGTTCTTATAATTTAACTCCATTTTTATTTTATGATATAGTTACATTTCATATGTATTTCTCTCAGCTATTTGAAATTATTTTTAGAAACAAGACACTGTTTTAATATAAGGCATATGTGCTTATATATACTATAAAAGAGAGTAGCCTCTTATGCTTAACCAAAATCAAGCAAGCAAAATAAACCAAAAAGATGAAGAATGGCTACTTGGAAGTAGTCCAGGTGTGCAATGAAAGTCTGAAAA
The DNA here is from genome assembly GCF_018350155.1 of Leopardus geoffroyi. Lineage (NCBI taxonomy): Eukaryota > Metazoa > Chordata > Mammalia > Carnivora > Felidae > Leopardus > Leopardus geoffroyi. The sequence continues at coordinate 48,528,661 of NC_059342.1, forward strand.
CAAATCTATTCTTGCTATGTGTTGAATTTTCTGTTTATTTTATGAATATGTTAATTTGGGTATCTGCATTGATTTAGATATCCTAAGGACATCTGTAGATGTATTTGCTTCCTAGTTCTGCCTTAACAAATTAACACAAACTTAGTGACTTAAAACAACACAATTTATTACCTCACATTTCAGAAGACTAGAGGACTGAAATTAAGGCGTTTGGTAGGTTGGTTTCTTCACAAGTCTCTGAGGGATGAGCCTTTCCATGCCCCTCTTCTAGCTTCTGATGGTTTTAACAATCCTTGATAGTGTTTGGCTTATAAATGCATCACTCCGATCTCTACCTCCGTGTTCACATGATTTTCCTTGTGTTTCTCCATGTCTGTGTTTCACATCTCCCTCTGTTTTCTTATTAGGGCACCAGTCATGAGACTTAGAGTGGACCCTAAATCCAAGTTTATTTCATCACAACATTCATCTTTAACTTATATCTGCAAATACTGTTATTCCAAATAAGGTCACATTCTAAGATTTTGCATGGGCATATACTTGGGGGCCACTATTCAACTGACTACCTTAGCATTTTTGTCATCTGAGGAAACTGGTCCAAAATAGAAATACATGTGCTTTTAAATCAGCTGTAGATACATTGAGAATAGGAAATTGTTAAGCCTCAAAATTCAATTACTTATTTGATAGATGTTGAATATGAGGCGAAGATAGATAACTTTATTGAATATTTGAATTATATGATCTTAGCTCTTTTTAAGGACAAATGTTTAACTACAGCTCCTAATGAAGCTTATCCTTGATATGCATATCCTTGCTATTTGGTATTACATGACCCAAATCTCAATTCTCCTACCCACTTTATAAATTGGCCAAGGATCATATGTGTCTGAGAAACTATACTAACGAGATTTTTGCTTTTTACAGTATGAATTGAAGAGTATGGACAAAACAGTCACATAGTTTAACAATGGGAGTTGAAGCTCAAAGGATGCATTGAGAGGGGATAATGCAGTAAAGTAAAAGTCGCATCTCATTATGAACATGTAAAAATAATGAGAAACAATAACTAAAGTAAGTAGATCACATAGAGATTACCCGTAGAGAGCGGGGATCCCAACTGATTGTGGGGATAGAAAAAGACAACAAAGAGCCTCACAATACAAAGGATTTTATTCTTGCTGTTCCCTCTGCTAGGAATGCTCTTTTTCAAATAGCATCATGGTTTATCCCCTCACTTCTTTCAGGTTTATGCTCAAATGCTACATTTTCATATAACCTGTCCCTAATCACCATATGTTCAATAAGAAGCCACTGGCATCACCATTGTCCCCAGTGCACTACTCTCTAGCCCCCTCCTCAGATTTCTGTTTTAAAAGAGTACTTACCATAACACATGCACACACCTATTATATCTCTATTCACGATAATATAAATTACTTGAAGGTAAAGCTTTGTTAAGTGCTCATTACTGTGAACTCAAATGCCTAGAAGAATTCCTGGAATATGACAAAGGCTTAATAAAACGTCATGAACGAAGAAAAATGAATGAACTAAATAGAATCTGTGAGGTTCTTGAGTTCTGTTAATACATAAGTGGAAATTCTGGGAACGCTGGTGGGTCCCAAACCTAGTCTCAGTGTCCCTGAGGTGGTTTTGTACAACAGACCCTTTCAGAATTCCTTAAGATACCTGACTTCAGTTTTGTATAATACCCATTTGATCTCGTGTGAACAAATCTTATTGTTTATAAGCAAGGCAATATGAGTTAAGTACAATACAGCTTCTTAGTGACAAAATTAGAGGTAGAACCTAGACTCTATATATAGTTGTCTAAGTAAAATACATTAAGAAAATATGCTGCAAATATAAACATAGATTGAATTTCATAAATATAATTTATTGGCAAGATTATCCATTGGCTTGGGATATCTATGTCTTTTAATCTGATATTTTTAAGCAGATACTCAAAAATTGATAACATAGTAAATAAGAAATGTGTACCTTTGCAATAACATTTGTAATTCTCCAACTCAGCAACAAGTTAAGTATATTTTTCTATTTGAATTGTCAGTGGAACAAGAGTATACTCAATGTAGAGTTGATCTGTGATTTTGATGAAAATCAGAGTTTACATTGCTATTTTCATGGGTATTATCAAAGGGATTTTTGTCTGCGCCTGCATTTTTAGTTATTCAAGGGCAGTCGTGAAACCAAGTTCTGTTTGTTTGTTCTGAAAACACTGTAATTCTTTTTATACCTTCTTAAATTAAAGCATACCTTCCCTAAAATGGCATTGTATTGGGTGGATTTCCCTCTGAGAGGTCCAAAATCTATTAAAGTGAGATATGAATGGAATTTTCTGCCCTAAATAGGATTAGGAAATACATTTCTGCCTCTACTGCAGAATGGTTCTTATTCATATTGGGTAGGGTTCCTTTTTTTAATCCTGAGATCTCAAATGCATTCACATGCATTAAATACATCAGGAAGATATTTATAAATATTACATACCCATTTGCAAAATGCATTTATTTTCAAATTGTAGTTTGGGACATATGCTTTTTTCAAGGAAACATGTATTTTTTCCAAATAATATGAGTAAAAACCAAGATATGTTATAATGACAAGATTTGGGAGTAGCCATTCAAAAGAGACATCTATTTGAGATTACCAGAAATTGTAGCTGCCAGGGTACTTGGGTGGCTCAGTTGGTTAAGCATCTGACTTTGGCTCAGGTCATGATCTCATGGTTCATGGGTTTGAGACCCACGTTGGGCTCTGTGCTGACAGCTCAGAGCCTAGAGTCTGCTTAAGATTCTGTTTCTCCCTCTCTATCTGCCCCCCCCACCCACTCATGCTCTGTCTCTCTCTCTCTCTCTCTCTCAACAGATAAATAAACATTAAAAAAAAATGTAGCTGTTTTCTTCCAGTCTCCATTTCTTACAAATTGTAGTTATGTTTAATTAGGTTCTGATTAAGGCTGTGAATATACACCAAAGTGACACAAAGATAATTTATTAAATATAAATGTCTTAATATGTCTTTGCCTTTGTATTTCTTTATAATTTTTTCCATAAATTTCCTTTACAGATCTGAGGGTAGTATACACAAGGCCTATTGATCCATTATATACTAAATATCTGTCTTTCAAAGTACCAATCATTTGCTAATAGCTATTTGCACAATTGTTCATTGGAATACAAATTTGCAAATTCATAGCAAACAAAAATCACTTCTAAACTTAAATAAGACCTCTGCCTTGGTGATAAATGCAATTTTATGAAAATACTACCTCCTTCGGATCCTTTCTTTGTAAAATGTGGCATTAGCTGATATGTAACATTTCATACTTCAGAAATATAAGTACAAGATACTGAGAGGAATAATTGACTGACATAACTAAAAAGAACTTACTTGAAAAAAGATCATATTTGATCATAAAGCAGTGATCATAATTACTATTTAATAGCTGTTACCCTGTTACAGATGTAAGTTCAAGTCTGGTTTTTACTCAGGAACAAATACATTAGTTAACCAAGTCTCAGGCTTTACATGTAGAGAAGATATACATATAGTAAAAGTGCCTATTACTAGTTTTCAATTGTCTGTAGTGGGAACTCTTTTCTTCTAAGAGAACTTCAAATTGCTGACTTTGATTTTAAGGGTTTGGTCTTCTCATCAACATATTTCAGATAAAACGGAATTTGTGAGAGCACTTACCCATAATAGCCATTGTCTACTTCACAAAGGAAGGGCACTTTTGTTGCAGTATTTTTTTACCTCAGTACCCTGGATTTGGTGTCTTGCTGCTTCAAAGAAGGAAGAGGTGGACACAAAATGAGCAGCAGGCAAAAGTTTTGTAAGTGTAAGATCAGAAAGAAAGAATAGTATGAAAGCTCTCTTTACAGAGAGGAGGCATTCAAAAGTGAATACTCCTGACTGTTGGCAAGGGACCTTGTTTTCTAAGATTTTGGTCACCCCACACTTCCCTTCCCCCCTGTTCTTTCTCAGGTTCTACCCTTATTGGCTTTGGGTGTTGGGTTATCCATTCCTGACTGGTTCGATTCCATTGTGTGAAGAGTCAGACTATGGTCACACTGTACCTCATAGAACTTAAGTTTTATGGTTGACTTATTTTAGTTAGGTATTTTGATTGTCAGATTCCTAAGGAGAACATGAGGGGGAGTAGGTGGTGTCTGTTACATTCCTAAGAGGAACCTTATGCCTGAGGGAGTTTTCTGTGGTCAGATGCTCCCAGCTTTGTTTTAAAATCTGTGTTTTCCCCACCCAGGGATCTCAGGTCCTAACTTTTCCCTCTGCCTATTTTATCCTATCTTTCGCTATAATACTTTCTCTGAAATATTTGCATTTTTGTAATTCACCAAAATTCTATTCTAATAAAATTTCTGATTATAGAATATGTGGTTTTCATGAACTTTTTAAAATTAATAGACTGTGATTGTAATATAGAACTCTAGGACTTTTTAGAAATGAAAGTCAATTATTTTTAGAAGAGATATTATATTGTGTGATAAATGTTGGCATTTGATCTTCCATGATTTTCATGTGAGATGGTCTAGTATTCTTTGGAGCCTATCTGTTTTGCAACCCCCTTACTATTGCTATGTTTCTGCCCAGATAATCCTTCAATGATTCTTTCCTATAATGTATTGTCTAAGAAGACATTACAAGTCTAGGTGTTCTTACAAAATAAATATGGCATGGTTCAGTGATAAAAACATACGCATGAGGTCAGAAAAACTTGAATTCAAAGTCAGAGCCACCATTTACTAATAACACAATCCTGGGCAAGAATATTTAACCTTCTTGAATCTGCTTTCTTATCTTTAAAATAGAAATAATATAAAACCCATCAGTCTAATACAAGCATTAACTGAGATAATATACTACCTATCCAACTCAAGCATTCTGAGAAGTTTGGTATATTGGTTAGGACTCTCCAGAGAAACAGCACTAATAGGGTGTGTGTGTGGTGTGTGTGGTGTGATGTGGTATATACACACCACACCACACACACATATATATTTATATATATAGATATATATGTGTCTGTATAAAAATATAGATGTATTTATATACAGACATAAATATAGATACAAAATAAATACAAGTATAAATAAGAATACATACAAATATACAAATCTATCTATTTATACACACACACACACACACACACACACACACACACATTAATTAGTTACAGGAACTGCCTCATGCTATTATGGAAGCCGTGAAGTTCCATGATCTGTTTGTTATCTGCAAGCTGGAAAACTAGGAAAACTAGTGGTGTAATTCAGTCCTAAAGCCTAAGATCCAGGAGACTAGTGGTGTAAGTCTCAGTCTTAGTCTAAAGACCTTAAAATCATGGGCAGGACAGTTAATGTTGTAAATTCTAGTCTGACTCTGAGAACCACGAGCAGTGATTTCCAAAGGCAAAGATACATGACATAGAGAAGATACATATTCTGGTTCAATAAAGGAGTAAATTTGCCCTTCCTTCACCTTTATTTTTCTCCCCATTCAGACCCACAAGGGACTGGATAATGCCCACTCTAGTTGGTGAGGGAGATCTTTTTTACTCAGCTTACCAATTCAAATGCTCATCTCTTCCAGAAACACCCTCACAGACACCCAGAAATGATGATTCTGGGCATCTTTTAGCCCAATTAAGTTGACTGACACATTCAATTAATTATCGTTTTAGTTCCTTCTCTTCTTCCATATTTGCCTTGTGTCATAGGCCTAGATACTTGCCTATAGACGTCTTGTTTTGTTTTCATGTTCTCTGTAACTTATAATAAAACCCTTAAGAGATTTCCCAAAGATGTTTTCATTCAGGGTCAGCTATGTTTGAAACTGTTAATCAATATTTCAAGGAAAGATAAAAATCTTATATGAACATAAGAATAACCAAAGAAAAGTTGGCAGGAATAAAAGAGTTCGATATAGCTCATGTGTTGTAAACTAAAAATAAAACTAGACTGAGCTCGGGTAGTTGAGGTAACAACCATCAGAACTGAAAACCAGTCTGCAATATAAGAGTAAAGCCAGAACCAAATATGAGGTGTTAGGATAGATTATAGAAGAAGTCAAGAGAAGAACATAGGAAAGTCAGACTTGTAAATGACAAGTTTTTTTTTTTTAGTGTCTATTTTGAGAGAGGGAGAGCAAGCATGCTCACACATGCACACATCAAATGAGCATGGGGGAAGGGGCAGAGAGGGAGGGAGGGAGGGACGGAGGGAGGGAGGGAGGGAGAGAGAGAGAGAGAGAGAGAGAGAGAGAGGAGACAGACAATGCCAAGCGAACTCCAAGCTGATTCAGGGCTCCATGCAGGGCTCCATCTCACCAACTGTAAGGTCATGAGATCATGAGTCTGACACTTAACTGACTGAGCCACCCAGGCACCCCTGAAATGGGTGCATTCTGATGGGAGTTTGAGAAAATCCTCATTGTCTTCAGGATTACTTTTCCAAACCAAAGTGATTGACCCTTCTGTTATTAGGAGTTCATCTGGCTTCTTTAAGAAGCCTTTGAAAGAAAGGTTAGTGATTGAAAGGGAAGTGTTCATGTGAAAAGTCCTCATAACTTTTAAGTCCTGTACAAGATCAAGATAACCTGGAATTTTTATTGATTGCATTGTACACTACTTAGCTCAGACTGTAGTAACCCCATTAGTAGCTTGAAATTAGGTTCATTTTTAATTTTCTTACCTAGAATTAAAAGGGATGTGGAGAGGGATCTGTGATACCATTGCCTGAACAGCATCATAAACAAGTGTTTCTGACATCTTGTATTTCTGCATACATGTTAGTTTTGTGCTTTAACATACAACTCAAAGGTGAGAGTAAAGTGGAGTGCTAATTATTTATAAAATTTATAATAGAAGACAAAATTTTATAGCTCAGCCTTTATAATATGAAATAGTATTACATATTGAAGGAAAGCGTAAGATGTCATTTTCAACCTTTTTGGGGATAAACCTTTAATTCCTATTTTGAAACACAAGTTCCTAAGAACGGCATAATATAATTACATTTTCAATAAAAACACTAGTAAAACATAGCTTGTAATTCTTCTGGTCCCAGAATTAGTTACCTATTGGTTAATCTGAGCCTTTCATGTAACTACTGATAACACGTGAGAATCCCTCCATTCTAACCTGATGATGGATATATATTTCATACCTTATGATTGATTTATTATGTTAAAAACATTGTTATCTCTAAGTTACTTACCATGAATCAAAATATTGCCATAGATGGGTGTACGCATGTGCTCTTCTAATCAGTCACTGATTGATTTTTTCCTTCGCCTTTTCCATGTTTTGGCGATGAGATTTTTCTATGAACAATGAGATATGACCGATGTGAAAATGTGGGAATTATAAAGGACTTTACAAATACACACCATTATTGTTATTTTCTACTAAAGTGCAAGTTATGAATTTTTATTATGTATTTGATTTCAAATATATCATAGAAATTTGGTAAGCTGGGATTTTACCACTCACCATTTCATTCTTCCACATTTTATTCATTCTATTATGCCTATTATAAATCCTTTGTTTTACCTTCCCTGAGACTGTATTACTACCAGGAGTCCAAAAAATAAATGTTCAGAAAATCAGAAAGAGAAACTAGTGAATTATTATGCATTGTGATAAGTCAAGCTAAAGTATAACTGCAAAAAAAAAAAAAATCACAAATGCCTTGCATTCCTGAATTCACACCCTATTGGGATGTGGTGTTGTTATTCCCAACAACATACAGAATCTTTTTCTCCATCCCTTGAAACTCAAGTTGGCTGTGAATTGTTGTGTTAATGTGATGTTTACAGGTTGGCATCTGCCTGTATTCATTGATTGAACCCTGAGACAGCTTGTGTTCATTGATTGAACCCTGAGACAGTAAAGAAGCCTAGACCATCTTATTGGAGAATGAAAGATCATGTAGAGTAGAGATAAGCCATCCTAGATGAACCTACCAACCAGCTGACAACTTCCAAAAATGTAAGTGAGGTTCTCTTAAAACATCCCGTGCTCTCAAAGCTGGCCCAAATCAGAAAACCTGTCCAGTCAACCTAAGAATTATTAGCAGTTATAAATACCTGTTGTTTAATGTTTTGAGATGATTTGTTGTACAGTTTGTTACTAAAACACAGGATAGTACATACCTCTTAAAGGGATGAGTTGACACTTTGAGAGTATTAATTACTTTGTTCAGTTCCTAACATCTTAAACTAAAAATAGGAAGGAAGAGTTTGAGAGTAGTGAGAAGAAATGACACTTCCTATAATCTTAACTGGTACTTGGTGAATCGGAACTTTAAAGAGTCTCTGTGCCCTTGGAATTTACAAGAAGCATCTTTAGAGAATTCATAAAAAGTATATTAGACCAATGAGGAAGAATGAATTTCAGGACTGTTGAAATGATCTGTAGACTACATGTTTTGTTCCGTGTTTGTCTCCCTGAATAAGAGAATGACTTTTTATATGTAATATATGCAAATTGATCTTTCTATAGAAGTAGAAAGAGCTCGTGGGATGCATATTTATGGTCTAGTTCAGTTTCAAAGTTGACAAATATTAATTCAAGAGAAAAAATGGTAATTTTTGGAGGGACTAGTCAAAATGAATAACAAGAGTTTGTTGAAAAAAAATAGTGTGGGATTGTTGAAAGAATAGATAAATAGATCATTGGAACTAAATAGAGAGACCAGAAATAGGCCCACATAAATACAGTCAACTGATCTTTGACAAGGGAACAAAGGCAATACAATGGAGAATATATACAATTCTGTTTGTCAGGAATTTTTTTTTCCCGGTGTTAGAAACCCAACTTTCCTAACCACAAAAGGGAATTTAATGCTTATACAACTGAAAAGTCTATGGATGTAGCTGGATTTAGGAATGGCAGGATAAGGGACTCCAAATATTCAGCATTTCTCTCATTTCTCAACTCGGCATTATTCTCTTTTACCTACATCCTTCAAAAATTCATAAAACATAATACTTACAGCTAGAAATCTAATATATGTGAGTTTCCAACTAAAATTGGAAATTGAGTTTTGATATCCTGGTCTATGTTATAGGCACTCTCCGGGACTAGGTTCAGCAGCTACACTGAATAACATGGACTAAAAGTAGTGGAAGGGATATTGTCCAATGGACAATCAAAGATAGCAGGATGGATATTATATATCCAAACACAAATATTGACTACAGGCATTCTGAAACAGGTTGAAATATCTTTAGAGGTAAAGATAACAATAAACACATAACAAGAATCAGAAATCCAAATCTGTCATAACCACTTTCCCTCAGGGGACCCTGCAGAGAAAACGATGTTAAATGACCTTTCATTACCACTATTGTGCTTAGGCATAAAAAATGATATTAAATCCTGTGAACAGAAGTTAACCCCTAGGAGAACTCCTTTTGCCTAAGATAGACCTTTCTTAGCTTAGATGTTTCCCTCAAATTTTTACTGTCTTAACTCACACTTAAAGATGTGAAAAAATGAGTCTAGACTACAGAGCATCTTAGCCAGCAAGAAGTACAAGAGAGAATAAGAACCCAGAGAATGTTTCTGATTGCTTGAGGCAACGAATTCCATATATTCTGAAATCAGGGAAGAGGGCACATTCTCCAATTTGTTATATTAGTTATATAGAGAGGGAGAGGGAGATTCTTGTATATGCAAGATACATGTCCTTTTATTTTTTTTATGTTTGGGCACAACCCGCAAGAAGTCCCAGCCCCTGGGATTATAGCTAAATGGTACAGGCTAAGATTTGGTCAATACCAAGGACACTTATTTTTCAGTGACCTTTAGTGTGAAGTATAGTTCAAAATCTAAATTCTTCCCCTAAAAACAAAAACATCACTTTTGGACTTTTTTTTCAGATAATATTCTAAAACTTAATGATTTTGCAGTTTTAAGGATTTCACTTAAAAACTTGTGAATGTAAAGCCTTCATTCCTTTCAATAGAACAGTTGTATTCAAAACTATTCAGTACAGTAGCTCCCAGCCACTCATGTCTATTTAAATTTAAATTTAGGGGCATCTGGGTGGTTCAGTCAGTTAAGCGTCTGACTTTGGGTTCAGGTTATGATATATCTTGGTCTGTGGGTTCCAGCCCTACTTCGGGCTCTGTGCTGACAGCTCAGAGCCTGGAGCCTGCTTTGGATTCTGGGTCTCCCTTTTTCTCTTACCTTCCCCTGCTCATGCTCTTTCTCTCAAAAATAAACATTAAATTAAAAAGAAAATTTATTGGGGGGGGGGCTGCGTGTCTAGGTGGGTTAAGCATTTGACTCTTGATTTTGCCTAAGGTCATGGTCTCACAGTTTGTGAGTTCAAGCCTTGTGTTGGGCTCTGCAGTGATAGCACAGAACCTGCTTGGTACTCGATCTCTCCCTGTCTCTCTCTCTGCCCCTTGGCTGCTCACGCTCTCTCTCCCTGTGTAAATAAACAAACATTAAAAAAATAAATTCAAATTTATTAAAACTAATTAACATTTAGAACTCAGTTCCTAAGACGTGCTATTCATATTTAAAGTACTCAGAAACCTCATGTGACCAGCGGTGAACATATTTGACATATTTTCATTGTAGAAGTAAATTTTTATCATTCCAAAGTTTCTATTGAACAGCAATGGACTAAATAACATGAAAACTCTCTCACTATATACACCTAGTAATATAGGCTAAATAACAAATATTGAGCTCAAAGAAGATCTACATATGCCATAAACATGAAAACATCTGGAAACCAAAATAGTAAGAATGTTTATTTTTATTTATTTATTATTTTTTTTATTTTATTTTTTTTTTTATTTTATTTATTTTTTTTTTTCAGCGTTTTACTTATTTTTGGGACAGAGAGAGAGACAGAGCATGAACGGGGGAGGGGCAGAGAGAGAGGGAGACACAGAATCGGAAACAGGCTCCAGGCTCTGAGCCATCAGCCCAGAGCCTGACGCGGGGCTCGAACTCACGGACCGCAGATCGTGACCTGGCTGAAGTCGGACGCTTAACCGACTGCGCCACCCAGGCGCCCCTATTTATTATTTTTTTTTAACATTTATTTATTTTTGAGACAGAGAGAGACAGAGCATGAATGGGGGAGGGGCAGAGAGAGAGGGAGACACAGAATCTGAAACAGGCTCCAGGCTCTGAGCCATCAGCACAGAGCCCGACGCGGGGCTCGAACTCACAGACGGGGAGATCATGACCTGAGCTGAAGTCGGACGCTTAACCGACTGAGCCACCCAGGCGCCCCAGTAAGAATGTTTAATACATAAATTAGCTGTTCTGGGATGGTATAAGTGTGGAGATCTCCAATCTGAGTAAGAAATGTTTTTGCTTTTTAAGTCCTATTGTAGGTGTAGAAGATTGAGGTTTAGTCTCTCACAAGGAGTGCTGGAATGGAAAACTTGAATTACAGCTAGGGCACTGAAAGGAATAAATCTCAGTGTGAAATGGATTTAAAAGTTAGAAAAGTTACACTGACTAGAAAACACCATAGAAGTCTGTCTTCCTGACCGGGTTCTAGGTAGGAAAATGACTCTTCTGAGAATTTATAACCGTAGTCCTCGTCACAAATATTTTTGTAGTTTTGAATTTATAGGATTTGCATACTCGGTACACTTCAAATGGAGAAATAAAGATGAGAATTGATGATGAGTTGATGACATTCCATGAAAACTTGGCAGACAGAAAAATTAAAAGTATAAAAACTTCAACCTAGAACACATAGAATTATCACAGATAAGAGGTGAACACCCATTCTGAAACTACAAAAAAATAGAGCAACAATCAACTATTAGTGAGTAAGCAGATACAACACACAGACATAGCATATGAAGTTTTGATATTCCATATATCCATGGCATAGAGTCCAGAAATAAACTCTTATATTTGTGGTGAATTGATAATTTGTAAGGGTATCAAGACAATTCGACTGTGGGGAATACAATTGTTTAAACAAATGTATACACACATACAAAAGAATGAATGTGGACCCCATCTCACATATAAAAAAGTTAACACAAATATATCAATAATTTAAACGTAAGAGCTGAACCAATAAAAGAAGAAAACATAAGATAAATCTTCATATAGTGATCAATTCTTGGATATGACCCCGAAGCACCACTGACAAAAGAAAACAATAGGTAAATTAGACTTGATCAAAGTTCAAAGCATTTGTGCACCAAAGAGCAACATATAGAAGGAAACAAAACAAAACAAAACAAAACAAACACAAAAGATGAGATAAATATTTATAAATTATATATCCAATAAGGGACTAGTATCCAGATATAATTAGTTCAACAATGAAAAGACGAATTAAAATTGGGACAAAGGATTTGAATAAGTATTTCTATGAAGATATATAAATAACTAATTAGCACATGAAAGATGACCAACATCCTTAGTCTTAAGAGAACGCAGTCAAAACTACAGTGAGATACAGCTTTGCATCTACTGGAATGCACGTTAATAAATAAGACAATAACAAGTGTAGACAATGATGTGGAGGCATTTAACCTGCATTCACTCCTGATGGGTATGAAAAATAGTGCAACTACTTTGGCACACAGTTTGGTAGTTTCTCAAAATGTTAAATAGATACACGGTTACCATGTGACCCAGCAATTCCATTCCTAGATATATATCCAAAGGAAATGAAAACACTGTCCAGTCAAAGATTTGCAAATCGATATTCGTAATAGCATTGTTCATACTAGTCAAAAAGTAGAAGCAACTGAAATGTCCATCAATACAAGTGGATAAACAAAATGTGGTCTATCTACACTAGTATATTATTGGTCAGTAAAAGTTAATAAAATAGTGACACATACTACAACATGGACAGACCTTGAAAGCATGATAAGTGAAAGATGCCAGTCACAAAAGATCACGTCTGATTATCTAAAATGTCTACAATAGGAAAATCTATGGGGACAGAAAGTAGATTAAGGGTTGCTAGGGGCTGAGAGTTGGATGAAATGGGAAGATACTGCTAATGAGTATTGGGTTTCTTTTTGGAGTGATAAGATATTCTAAACTCAGTGGTGATGGCTGCACAACTATGAATATATTGAAAAACACTGAATTGTATGCTTTAAAAGGTATGAGATTTTAAGGAATATGAATTATATCTTAAGCTGTTATAAAATACATAATGGAATAAAATGGTACTATGATAAAAGGAAAATCCAGTTAAAAAATAAGAACAAAAGAAAACCTATTACAAAAAGAGTGATTAAAATAATAACTCAATAAGTATGCTAAGCCACACATTATCCCTGAAGGAAGAACCATTGTTTCAGAAAATCAACTTGAGGAAAATTCCCCAGAATACAGCGAAATATAAATATAAAAATGTGTCCATGTGTGTACATATTTATAGGTCTATAAATATATATAAAGTATACAAATATATGGAAAAGTGTTTTAGAAATTTAAGAAATTGAGAATTTTCTAAGACAAACGAGAAGTTCCAACATAATGTTGAATAGGATTTTCAATGGAGAATATTTTGATTTGGGGAGAGGCAATATACGAAATTTGTGGCAGAGAATTTTTCATAATAGAAATATATGAGTATTCACACTGAAGAAGCAAAATGAGATGTGAATTGGGTTGGTAACAATATACATCTAGACACACATAGTGCAACTGAACAGAGAAGGTCTGTGGAAAATAAACAGAATGAAATGAGTCATTACCCACAAGAATAAATGACTTCTCAAGGGCAACAATGGAGGCTAGAAGAATTCAGAAAAATAGCCTCAAAATGATGGTGAAAAATAACTGTCAACTTACATATCTATATTCAGCAAAATTACCTTTCACAGACCCACATTTAAAAGAACTAGAAAATGCTAGAAGAAAACAGACTAATACACAAAGCAACTGGTAGACACATGAATAATACAAAAAAAGATACGATTATATTAAGTAATAACTATAACAAAGACTAATTTGAGGACTATAACAATAAGTGAACAAAAAATTACATTTGAGATATGAGGGGCCATTGAAATTCAAGGTGTAATCTTGTATAATAAGGATGGGGAAAGAGAGAGAAAAAGATTTGGTGTCAGAAACATACACATTAGTATCCTTGATCTGTCACAAATTAACTTATTTTTGTTTTCATGCCTACTATAGATTCTAAAACTGGTAGGA